>NC_079153.1:66929854-67232884 GCF_947563725.1 Argiope bruennichi | reverse complement strand
TTCGTAAGATTTGAGATATAGAAATGGTAAAAGAAAGTAAGTAGAAGGTAGGTAGAAAAGAAAGTCTAAGTAACAAGAAAGTAAACAAAATTAATAAAGACATTTGTAAGAAATCTAAGTTTTATGAATTAGAATTAAATAATAATCATAGAAGAATTCTAAAAGATGTATTTATTGCAAGAAAAAATTATTAGTCAAAACAAATCGAAAATTGTGATGTACTGAGCATTCATTGAAATGAGATTTTGATCACATTTATTATAATACTGCTGCCCTATTCAGCATCCCTAGTGATGATAATATATTCAAATCCTTAGCAACAAAAAGTAACTATTTAGTTAATGCTACAAAACTTTCGTTAAAATCTTCCTTACGTTTCATTTTGGACAAAACTTTCCAACAATTATCATAAATCAACTATTCATGATCATATTGTATTAGTCATATGACAAAGCAAACTTGTATTTAATTTTAGTACTAGACTATACTTAATTTGGCGAATTCTAATGTATAAATTGCTAGTTAAAAATAATCTGAGAAATATGCTTTGTTTATACTATAAAAACGATGACAGGCTAGGAGTTAAATCTGAAATGAAACTTTATTTCAAGATTTGGGGATTATTTAAATCCGAAGATTGTAAAGTTCTTTCCTAAAAAGTACATTAAACATTTGAATAGTTTTCCTTGTGAAAATAAACTATTAGCAATACTCAGTCATAAAAAAAATCTTTATTCACATCCCATGTGTTCACATTGCTTTCAATACCTCTTCATTGCTTATGTCATGTAAATATCTATTCATCCAACCACAGATTTATAGTAAGGGGATTAAAAGATTAAGACGACTTTATTCATGTCTAAGCTTTCTGTCAAACGTCCTTCACTGGTGTGTCATTTGCATTTCAATACATTCGGGCCTTATGAACCATGAAGTTTATTCATTATGACCTATAAACAGAGTTCTTGCATCTTGCGAAAATTAGATAATTATTTAACTCAGTTTAAGATAATCAACTTTCCAAACATTTGATCGAACTAAAAAGATCAACATCCATTTTATTAAATTGAAAATGAATATCTGAAAAGGAAATAAATATGTGCACTTTTATCTAAACCATGTCAAGTGTTTCGTGCCAATTTAAATTTGGAATCATTGATACATATTGAAGGACAGGAATTCTAAAAAATTAGGCTGACTTATCATAAACCGTTATGTTTATAATAAAACTTTGAAGTTAAATTATTTGACTCCGTTATTTCGACTTGTTGACTGTGCTCATTTCTTTACTGATTGAAAGGCTGATAATTTTCATCAAAAAATATTTCCCTAAAATTATTTTTTAAATTTTTCTGTAGGAAACTAGTTTTCAGATATGTTTTGTTTGATATTTAAAACCACCAACTGTTTCGTAAGGCGATTAATTGTCATAAGTTATAAAATAATGATAAAATTTAATGTCAAACAATTTTGCAGAATACAATTATAACTGCGTATATTTAAGTTGAAGCCATCTTTGAAAGTGATGTTTTTTTTTAAAAATTATGCATACTAATTTTAATAAAAAGATAAAAAATAAATTTATATTAAATTAAAATTACGAAATTAATTTGTCCAGCACTTTGTGAAATAATTTATATTAAACGAATCGCGAAACAGATTAAAATAATTCGACCAACAGATTAAAATACAGATCTTCTACATTTACTCTTAAATTAGAATCGTTTATTCCATTTAATATGCGTATATTTTACAAATATTCTATTAAATTAACCACAAAATGAGCAGAATTCTGCTATAATTAAGTCACGTAAAATGTATGCTTGCTCACGTTTAACACTGCATCAACAACCATGAAGTCAAAATATGTTTCAATTAACGCACACACATCGTTTAAATGCCTCAGAGAAAAATGAGTACTTACTGGATTCATGCTCGAAAGCTAAATCTTGATGAGATGTTTGTAATATAGTATCTACAGAAAATGAAATACTGTGATACATATTTCGATGTATTTCAGGTGGAACGAAAATATATACTGTGAAAGATAATTCACATTTCTTTGAAACAAAGGTCACAGCAAAGATAAAGATTTTTGTAAATGATTCTTACTTTTCATGAAACAAAACACCATGATAGTAATAACGAGGTGTTAATCTCAGTATTTCTAAATAAAGCTGCCTCACATCAAATAACGTATGTATTGATCGTTATGAATTGATCAAAAGAAAGTCGTTGAGGAAGAGTTCGTAGTTATTTTCTAAACAATGACGATTTGTTTGAGTTAAATAAATAGAAATTTAAGAGCAACTTATTATAAATTCTCAGTTTTTCTAAGATACGATTTCTTACTTCTTTATCGATCTTCTAGGAACTATGTAGGTATTTCGACAGGATTATAAACGCAAAATAATTTATTAGTTTTGAAAAAAATGTCTATTTTAAAGCTACTTGAACACTACTTGAGATATGCAGTTTGGAGCATAATCTACATTAAGTGTGTGTGAATACAAATAAATCCTCAGGGCACACAAAAATTATTTAAAATATGATTCTTAAAATTATTTAATATATATTTTATATTTATAATAATAGCAATTTATTTACAGATAAAGTATGTCCAAAGCATGAAACTGACATAAACATTTTTTTAACGAAGAATACAGAGTTACAAATGATTTTTTTGATATGCACATGAGTTAAATTCAGAACTGAAAACGTTGCCAAGAAGGCAGTAGAAACTTCTCTTTAGAGAATAGATAGGAAAAAAGAATAAAAAGAAATAGAAAGGCAATAAATAAATTGTTCAGTTTTTTGCATCTAAACATTGGTATCAGATCCTTTACAAATTCATCTAATAAATTGACAGATATTAGCAAACTGAAGAGTCCGGTGCAGACACGGTCGACAAGCTATTCTATGTGGCCCAGTTGATATTTTAAAAGTAAAATGAAGTGAAAGAATAATATAATAATATAAACAATATATCCCAGCTCGAAAAAATGAGAATTATTTAGAAATGCCTTCACAACTTCATCGATTGTATTAATAGTGAACAGTTTTTAAAATAACCTTTTCATGTCGTCATCACGTTTCTTAATTATATCAGTTTTTTTACTTATGGTGTTACCT
The DNA here is from genome assembly GCF_947563725.1 of Argiope bruennichi. NCBI lineage: Eukaryota > Metazoa > Arthropoda > Arachnida > Araneae > Araneidae > Argiope > Argiope bruennichi. Next base: position 67,229,752 of record NC_079153.1, on the reverse strand, counting down.
ACTAGCAGCAGCAAGTGAAATTCTTTCATGAGGTAACATGAAAGTAAAATCTAATAACTATGGACTAACAGATTGAACTTAAAAGAAATTATAAAATGCTGTAATAATTATTTCTAATTCGAATTTTATTTCATAAAAAATCAAAATAATTAAATTTAATTCGAAACATTTTTAATTAAGAAAGATTTCAAGAATTTAAAAACAGTTTATTTATATATTTTATCTACAGAATCGGTACATTTTGAGAGAAATAGGTCTGCTGTCCGATAATGGATATAGTTCAGTAATCGCTACACAAAACGGCACGGCTTCAAGATTTTTGTTAAATTTGTTTATTATATTAAATGTGAGTAATTGCAAATACACCATTTTTTTGTATAATAGGTAAAAATCCAAATATCTGTGCATTATAATATTATTGTATTATATAAATTATTATTGTATTATATAAATAGTGTCATCTATATAATGCATCTGTACGGGCATCTATTAGTTATTGTTAAAATATTCTTCCAGAACTAGTTAACTACAATATTTGTTTATTTTTTATGCAATTTAAAATATTAATATAAAATTTTCTCTTTAAAACTAGAAACATATAAATGATAAACAAAGATAATTATTTGAATCGAAATAGCACATAATGCTAAAAAATAACCTGCATTGTCTGTAAAAAAAAAATGCAGCCTTTTATAAATTTTATTTATTTTCAAAATTTTTTACAAGAAATGCAGTTATTTGACAAAGTTAAATATACCTTGAATTTGTTAACAGAAATTTTTCTTATCAGGCTTAGTAATAAAACTCTCAAAGATCCAATTTCTTCTTTTTTAGTCGAGAAGAATTTTAGGGAAATACTAGACTTTACAGGTAAATATTTATTTACTGCAATACCCTGAAATTTTGTTGAGCTTCTTCTTAGATTCAACTTCAGTAAGAAATTCAATCTAACATCTTTTTAATTATTAAACATTCTTAACCATAGGAAAAGTGATTTGGTTCTCTTTAAGTTTCTTGATTAAGTTTGTATAAAATTTATGAAAATCCTGGGATGCTATTATTTTTATTACCAGAATTTATATTTAATTTTGCTATAATAGGAAATAATATCAATGGCTTAAGATAGAATTCTAAAAAAAAAAAAAAAACATGATTGATTTTTTTGAGAGGAAATTTTATAAAACACATTTGTAAAATATATGTATTTGAGATTCAAATAAAAACCTTTTTTAAATAGTTATATTAATAATATAAAAAGAAGAGAATATTAAAAGATTTTGTTAACTTCGTGAAAAAATTTTTTTTTACATAAAATGTGTTTATATAAATGCTATTAAAATATTAGATGACAAATAATTTTTTTCTTAAAAAAAATAAAAGAAAAATCATATTTTGAAGGGTTATATTTAGAAATAAATCTATCAATATTTTTTAATCAAGCCATTTTTATAATTTAAATTGGTATTTTGTATAAAATTTTGAACTTTGAAGCTGAAAATAAAAAATTATTGTAAAACTACAACGATTTTGAAATAATGGATTCATTATAATTAAATATTTTATATTTATTAATGAGTGACATATAGTGTTTTATTTTCACGTTGCTGAAACTTAGTACATTGTTTGTAACTAAGTACATTTTTATGCATTTATACATTTTTTAATGTATGTTTTTGCAAGTTTTTCATATTATTACAGAAAAATAGGTTTCGTGATTACTACAAATATTCTTTATCCGAATGAAATTTAAGATTTGTTTTACAAGGAAAGTTCATAAAAAGTGATTGTAGTTTAAATTGTTTATGCACCAGAATAATTAATATTTCAATGCTAATATCGAGGAGATTTGTCATTAATGAATTATTATCCAGATGCGATTAGCATTGTAATTTGAATCTTATTGAATATTTGGATCTTAAAATCGGTAACTGCTATTGAAACGATGTAAATCTGGTTTATAGAAATATTAAAAAAAAATATTTGCTTGATTGCAGTTAGAGGACAAGTGCCAAAATTCTCAAATAGTCACTTAAATACTTTTATAAAAAAAAAACTAATTGCCCTTACTTTTCATGTAAGTAAGTAGCAAGGTATGTTATTACATTTTAGATGGGAAAGTTATAATATAGGGTCTTTAATTCACTATAATAATTATATAGTTTGGAGATAAAGTTAAGGGAATTTTTTGTTGTTGTTGTTTTGTCTAAAACTAAGCAGCAGCTACCTCAATTCCCTGTTTAAATCAATGTTATTATTATCTTGCTGGTATTATTTTTATGGGACCATTATAGAGTTGGAAATATCCCCAAAAGCAGTTGAAAACAGCCCAATAATCACTAGGAATCGTCGTAAATTGGGAGTGAAATAAGCCAAATCAATTAAAAAAGAACAATAGAAAGGCATTAAAGACATCAAATGTAGATAAAAAAGAAGAAAAATAATTCTGGATAGTTTTGTTTCATATTTGAGAAAAGAAAGAAGGAAAATGAAATGATAGAATACAAGAAATGCTATACTTGGGTTCCTACATTTTGTCCTGGAAGAGTGCTGATTTGAGAAATTAAAAAATTACTTTTGTTTTAATTTTTTTTCAAAAAATGAAAGGATTTGAGAGAGTCATTAAATTTATATTAATTAGTCTTTTACGGTGTTTGATCATAAAGAGGGAGAACAAAAAAAATCTTGATGAAGAGGATATGTCATTAATGTAGTGATAAAACTAAAGCACAGCGTTTGAAAATGTACTTTTTTTTCCTTAAAATCAATGAAGTTTTTCCTAGTAGTGAACTAATAAATATTATTCTATTTTGTTTGTAGAAAATTTGGTTTTAAGCAACTAGCACACACCGAAATGCATTAATTCCTATTTCTACTAGATAATACATACGGAAATGTCAACTGTACAACATATCATCACCTAGGGATCCACCGTTGCGCCGCAAGCTCATACAGTGCCGGCATTTTTCCAATAAATTATAATTTGACTCTAGCAACTAAGCGTTATTTTGTCCCAGAAATGCTGAGTCAGTAACATATTAATTTATTGGGCGATGGAGGATTCCAGTAACTTTAAGGATACCGCTTTACAAACTTAGTACAAATTATTTCGGAATTAGGCAATGATGATGTTGAAGTTTAATAAGAGAGTGGACGTCTCTTCGTCTATAATTTTACTTCACTTCTAATAATTCTTAAAATGAATAATTTAATTTTCGACAGTTCAATATATTGAGTTCGAAAGTTCATGTATACCATTAATATTTTTTTTATTAAAAATTTAAGTGGTTAGAAAAAGAATCCCACAAATTAATTTACTATCAAAGACTTGACAAAATTTAAATCCTAGAATATTTCAATTTTACTTTTTTTTAGTTATTCTATTTTTTTATGTATTGCTCATTTTGATAATCAGAATACCGAATCTTTTTTGTAAATGATGAGTATATTTTGTGGAAAAGATACTAATTAATAAATATAACACACACACACACACACACACACACACACACACACACACACACACACACACACACACACACACACACACACACACACACACAAATTATGGATTTTTGCTCGCTATTGAACTATTTTCAAAGTTTTTCGATTTTTGAAACTGGGCATTTTTATTGTTTTAAAAGAATTTTTACTTCATTTAATAAGAATATCAGAATGTAAAAGAAAAAAAAATGCGAATGAACACAACTCATTTAAAATTGTCTGGATAGTTAATTATTTATGATTGTAAGTGAAAGATTTTCAATATTTATTTGAATCAAATTTATACCGTAGAAAATGTTGCTACTACTGTTTTCTGTCTAAAAATAATAGTCTCTTAAATTTATAATGAAGCCAATTATAAAAGAAACATTCGAACCAATTTTAAATATATAAATAAAAATAAAATGATCCAAAAACTTTAAATTAAACTCTAAATGAGAAAAAAATATTCAAAAATTATTATAATTAAACAGTTAACAAAATGTTAATTTTGATAAGTTTAAAATCACACCGCAAATTTTTAGATATCTAATATCAATAAGTTTAAGCTATGTTGCATCTTTCAACACTTTTCTTGATTATCCCCAACATTCTTAAAGGAAGATAAACTTACAGAAATATATTAGATACTGCACATTTATTAGTTACTTTCAAATTTCTGAGGGTTATATTTCTACAATATCTTTTCTGAAAACACTTCAGTGTTTTCTTAATGAATAACAAATTCTGCTTTTAGAAAGCAAACAATATGCGCAGACCCACTAAAAAAATATTTAATATTTTGAAACACTCTCGGAGGACCACAATAAAAAAGTACAGCACAAGAACTGATTGGAAGTCATATTAAAAAAAAAAAAAGAAGAGAAAACATGCAAAGAAATTTCTTTAAAATATTTCATGATTAAATTAAGACCGTGTGTTTCATTCAAAATAAGTTAAAGCAAAAACAACAAATCATGATATTGCTCTTCCTTGGCTCCGACTAGGTAAATTTAATAAATTTACCCGCTGACTCTGAAGGTGTGTGTGCTGTTGTTTTTCGTGTTTTACTTAAAGTGAATTCTTAAATAGACGAAGAAATTCTCATGATCTTTTTTTTTTTTAATTCTCTTTTTCAAAATAACTTGTAATTTCATTTCTTCTTCTTAAGTCGGTTCATTTTTGACAAAAGAGATTTAACATGAGTGAGAAGTAAAAGTCATTTCTAAATTAAATGAACAGAAAGGAGTAGGTAATAAATACGAACAAAAAAGATAATTTATTCTAAGAAATTATTTAGCTAAGACATTTATTTGTAATATTCTTTGAGTAACTCACATTTGAACGAGCCAAAATTAGATTTCAATGTCAATTTAATAAATGATCCTGAAGTTCTTTGGTTGAAAATATCTTATTTTATGTCTTAAATAATCATGTGGACAGCCTTCAGGAAATTTTTTATTCTTTTTGTTGTCGATTGCTATCAATCGAATTCAACTAATTTATAGTCGTTCACGATTTTATCATTTTTATTGTCTAATTTTATGCGATATAATATTTAGTAATTTTATGTCATATTCACATATTTTGAATTAGTTTCTTTTTTGTGAATTTAGTGTCTATTTTAAGGTGCTATTTATTTGTTTATCATTAAAAGGATTATCCAGTTTATGTACCTATTTCAAACTAGTAAAAGTTTTCATCTCTTTAACATTTAATTCTTTAATTCATTTCATAAGTCGGAAATTAAAAGAGATGACTATGTTTTAAAGTCGACTATTTTTTGCAAAAAATCTAGAACACTTTAATTTTATATCTTTAATTTTAAAAAAAAGTCTTTTGTAGAAGAGTTTGAATAATGTTTTTGCGTTCATTCTTTGGAAAATTACATTTATTTTTATATCTACATAATAATAAGTGTTAATAAAGGCTTAATTATTACTAAATGGTGGTAAAAATTACCTGAAGAAAACCATTTAAAATTATAATGCAGTTCATATATGTTGCTCAAATTGGGTAAAATGACTTTAAAATTAGAGTTGCATAAAGAGTGTGTAGCTTTATAAAGATTTGAAATTTTCAGTACTTTCTTTAAAATAGTATTATATTTTAATTCATCAGAATTCTTTATTATGTTCTAATTAATCCAACGAACATATTCGTTATTACTTAATAATTTTAATTTGTAAAAAAAAGGTCGCACATGTACCAGGAGTAAGCCACATTCATTAGACAACAATTTCAGGTGTATAGAAAAGCAGATGTGCCATATGCACATTGAAATATGCCACTTAGTTTTCTAGAATTGAAATACTATTATTGCATGTTTTCCACTTATGTCTTTCCTCTTTGGTGCCGTAACATAATTAGTGCATTTTATAAAGACTAAAATGAAATTAATTTCTTTTATCACGTCATACATGAGTGGAAAAAAATAAATGATATCGTATTTTAAATTCAATATTTTGAAAATTTCTGTGCGAAAAATTAATATACGAAAAGTTTTTTAAAAAGCAGAATAATGAGATTCTTCTAATAATCAACAAACCTTTCCAAGCAGAAGCCTTAAAAATCCCATTTATTTTTCCGATTTACGGGAGATTACAGAAGAATTATAGCTTTCATTTTGAAGCAGTTTCTTTTCGAAACACGTACAAATACGTATGGGATTACATAGTAAGGTTTCTTTCCTGCCATTCCTAAAGACAAATCTGTGTTTTATCTCTCAAAAGAGTTGTGTGCTTTGCCATCGATTATGTTTGTAATCTTTATTATATTAGTAATATTATTTCCTCGTACAAGTGAAACATAGTTTTAAACAATCTAATACCATTTGAAAGCTTTTAATAATGCAATAAAAATGCATAAAAACGTTCTTCAATTGAGGCTTATATTGAAAAAAAATATCCAATATGATTGAGTGTATTTATCCTTTCAATGCAAAATATAAACCGGAATCTGGTTTATATTTTACATGATTTATGGAATGCATGATATCAGAGTAATTTTAAATCCTAACCAACACAAATTTTATAAATTAATTAAATTTAATAACATATATTTGGAATTCCGAAGTTAAGCTAAAATTTATTATAATGAATTATAAATCCCTACGTACATGTATTACAGGTAGACCGACTTAAGGGGGGGGGAAATGTTGCTTAATTTTTATAGATTTTAATCAGAAAAATTTTGTGTTTCGCGTTTATTCGTCCAATTAATTAAAAAAAAATTTCAGGATATAGATATTCAAAAGAAATATCCTTTAATTAAATAATAAGCTTTGATGTTGATTTTCGATGTATCTATGAAAAATATCCTTTCAATAAAACTGTCATTATTAATTTCATTTTCTTCTCTTTATTAAAACCTGCCTTTTTTCAAAAAATGCTTGATGAAATAATGAAGGTACCAAGCTCAAATGATACAAAATATTACTAAGCATATGAAAATGAGCGATAAAGAGGTTTTATGCAGACAAACAGAGGAGCAGAATTCTTCTGTTTCATGTACCGTTGCTTTAAAAGTCATAAAAATAGTGATTTACGATATACGTTTATATTGTTTATCAAATAAATTTGTCTATATTCAAAACAAAAAAATTAAGAAAATACTTCAATTTGCTAAGCGCATTTTTAAGTCACTTATCAGATTAATTATCATAGTAAGTTTAAAACAAATGAAAAATTCCCATAAAAGCGGACACACTATTATAATGCTAATGCCATTAATGTTGCAAGTCTTTTTATGTAATCCATAACAGGTAGGGTTTTAGATAAACTCCCTCGTGGTAACACTTAAACACTTTCTTATCACCATTGAAAACTTCTGTAAAATGAAATTTCTGCCTCTTTTACTTCGTTAGAAGCATTCAGTCATATTAAAAAAGCGTAAAAATCCAAGTATCTTTTTACTGAAGGGAAAAGATAAAGAGTCTTTTGAATAGCACTTTTTAGCTAATTGGTTTTTTGGTTTTCTCCGGGCACATAGGTGGTTTTTCATTCATAAAAAATATAACAGATTTAATTATTTTCTTTTTGTTAAATCCTGTTCCTTTATGTACATATTTTTTTATTTTTAAAGGTATTTTCTATGCAAAGCAAAAACCATTTTTTAATTCTGTTTCCTTAATCTTTTATTTTCCGTGTGTCTCTTAGATTTATATTCTAAAGCTCGCTTTTTAACTCACTGAGTTTATTTCTTCTTGATATTTATGCTAGAAATCCATTTGTGTAGTTCATACATAACATCGCATTTCAGCTGAGGGGGTTTGTACTCTTTCGTGAATTAATGTGAAATTCTTAATCAACTGAAAGAAATGAATGTTTCCTTAAATTGGAAGACATTTATGCTTTTAACCTTATTTTATTTTAATTTAATGTTTTCAGAGGAGCTTAAAATAAGTTAGACAATGCAGAAGGATCTTAGCTTAAAGTTAAATTTTGCAGAATGTATTTTCCGATGGGAAATTAACATCTTAAAGGATAATGCTTTTAGATAAATATTTTGTCTATTTGGTATAGTGCTATTTTTCCTCTCTCTGCTCATAAATTGGCACTTTTTATAAAGAGATTTAACATTTTGCTTTAGTTATAAAAAACAACCCTGAAATTTTGGCATCTTATTTTTTTTTTAGTTCCTTATTTATTAATGTACAGATTAAATTGAAAATGTTGAAGTTCTAGGATTCATAACACATTAATTTTCATTAGAAATTTGATTTAATAATGTTTCTTAATGTATCAATTAGTACTTAGTGTGAAATGCCAATTACAGTTATTATAAAATACCAATTACAATTGTATAAATGACCAGAGACTCAGTTGCTACCCCAAAAAATTATTATTTAAATGTGATGAAAAATGTGATAGAGGAAATAAGTACTTTCGAATTAAATTCTTTAAAAAATCTCAAATTAAATTCAAGCTAATTTCAAAAATATGTAGACGAAATGATGCTATTTATTAAATTTTGTTGATGATTGTTTAATAATTTCGCTATGCTAATCAATAAAATTGGGAAACTATTCATACCTAACCAGTTGACTATTTATTTATGATTATATGAAATACAAAGTCTTTCATAAGTCACAAAGATATAAGATTTTATAAAATACAAAGTATGAGTATCAGGCTTGGTCACTGAGAAACAATATATTTATTCGGAACTCACCGGAGATCTGCAATTACAAACTTTTTATAAAAGTATTGCAAGCATCCTTTCCCAGGGATTTCCAGGTAATAATTTAAATATTCTGCTAATTAATTGCATTGAAATGATTTAATTAATAAAAAAGAATTTCGAAGAATTTATAATTATACAATGCACAGCCTTCTTACTTAACATGTGCACCCAAAAAGAATTTTATTATAATGTTCAGCATTTGACATTTAAACGGTGAATGAAGATATGCTCAACATTCCTATACTAGTCTTTCCAGGTAGGTTTTTAGTTCTTACTAGAGAATCTTAGAATATTTCATTAAAAGGTATAATTCATGAATCTAAAGTTGTGGTATTTACAGTTGTTCTAGCATATTTTTAAATAAAACTTTAAATAAAAAAAACTAATATTATTAAAAATTAGTCATCTTATTTCATTTAAAACATTTCATCTTAATAAAGAAAGACAGTTTTGAAGAATTTTCCACTAGCTTTCTTTTATGATAGAATTGACAACAACACTATTCAATTTTGAGAACTTGATTTTCAGCTACTCAATTAATTTAGTTAAAATTTAATTCTATACACGCGAAGCTACCTAACAGGGAATTTGTTAAAAAATTATTTTAACATTTATAATATTGAATTATAAATTAATGTTTAAGTTTAGAAAAAAATAAAAGTCAACTTTTGCTTACACTCAAAAGTATTTTATGAAAATGCATGAATTAAAACATTTATAAGATGTATTTTATGAAATTTTACTTTAAAAGTATGTTATAAAAGTGTTTCAGATTCTATAAACATATATCTTCATAAACTTCCTATTACTTTAAAATTGGGTAAAATTTTCAGCTCGTTCAAGAGTACCACAAATTTTCAATTGAGTACATATTGGAAGGGAAAGGTTTATTTTATTCCTTAAAAAGAATTTCAAAAATAAGAAAATTTAATATTTTCTCTCCGGCCGATCTAAACAATTCTGACGACATTTAACTTAAATAATTTAATGAAAATGTTGCAGTTATTTTTGTTTTTATAAGAGTCCGAATTCGGAAAATGTATCATGGCAATGGTTTTAATGAAATTAATAGCTATGTAAACGTATTTCAGATAAATTATTTTGGATTGAACATATTAGACATTAAGCAGTGCACTGATAATTGTAAACTACATTCAGCCACCATTGATTTAAGCGCATTAGATAATAATCGAGCAAGGTATTCAGATGTCCTGCCACTTATTTAATGATATCTTGTGAACTTTGGAAATTATAGGTACGCTGATAAGAGCTATAATCATCACCTATTTCAAATGTACTGTATCTGAGCTAAGGCTGTCTGGAATGGATGGATATCCTTGAATCAGAAATGTTCTATGAAAGCCTTTAGTGATGAACCACACTAGCAATCCACTAATGATCTCAAACGAGAAGCACGACAGTCGCAACAATCCGGGAAATTGTATGGAATGTCACATTGCGCAAACATAGAATAAGTTGGTTAAGGATCAACAACTACAGGGCCAATCTACTATATCAAATCTTTAGTAGCGGATTGATCAAACATCAGATTTAGATAAATTGAAATAATACATTTAGTTTTTAATAAAGGAAACAAAATAAAAAATCGAACAACATACAGGATTGTTCCGTATTATTTTCCATGTTTCTGTAATGATTCTTTTAAAATGATTTCTTATAGAAATGATGCATTGTGTGTAAATTAATTTACACCACTCGTATAGTGAAAACAATGGAATTGCTTTCAAAATAATTTAGAACAGGAATTAACTGCAATTTAATAATCAATAATATCATAATTTGGATAAATAATGAATATAATGTATTTGGGCTTCAAAGTGACGTATTTGGTCTTCAAATAAAACTCTGAGATATTTTTTAATTGATCTTTTATTAAATCCTATTAATGTATAATCGAGAAAACGTTTTTATCTGTATCTAGTTTATCGCTGGATCATCAAAATTAAGTCGTACATTCCTTTTTGCAATTAAACATTTTATCAAAATTTCGTGTCACTTATTTTGTTTCGTTCAAAAATTAAGAATGCCCAATTCATGTTAGTTTTTAATGTTAATGGATTATAGTAAAATGTTTAAAAATATTTATTCAAAGAAAATATGGCCCTTAAAAGTATGAAAAAATAGTAAATAAAAATGACCATCATTACAAATATATATAAATTTTTAACCACTATTTCGATAAATGATTGCCCTGAATTCAAATGGCTTTCACTTCGTTGCAAACATTTACAGGAAAAAAATGTTTAATATTATAAATAAGGATTTAGAGAAATTTGTCGAAATAATACTCTGTGTCATTTTACTTGGCAGCTTTGACGACTCGAACTTGGTAAACTATTACATTAGAAAGTGAAACATGCTGAAAGACTCTTACAAATGGTAGTGAAAAGGATATTTTTTCAGTTGGTTTACATTTTTAGACCAAAGAAGTCGTTCAGATAGTTGAAGGAATATTTAGACGCCACATACAGAATTGCAAAATTTGCACATTTTAATATTTAATTAAATCTTAATCTTGACTCTTAAATTTTTGCATGTACTTTCACAGCGAATAAATGATAAAAGAAGATATTAGAGACGCAGACAAAAAAATTTTAAGGCTGCGAACTTGATTCAAAATTCCTAGTTCATATCATTTAAGTTGTTACATAAACAGTAAAAATATTAAAAAAAAATTCCTGACTTTTGAAAATTCAGTCTCGAGAAGCACAGGAATTAAAAGACACCAGAAATAAACTTAAAAATTCTCACAATAAGGTTCAGATAAAACTTTTAGTTTTTAGAGAGAAAGAACTCTTTTGTCAGGAAAACTAGTATGAGCCTTTTTTTTTTAAAGAAATGTAAAAAAATAAAGCGATACATACAGAATTGCAACAGAACAGCAAATTATTCAAATTTTTGATTAATTCAATTGAGGAGTGAAACGAGACTCTGACACAAATTGTTGAATTTCAATAAAAAAAATGATCGAATTTAAGGAAAAAGGAAATAAAATTGCATTTATGTTCATTTAATTTCGCTTGAGTGTTTGATTTTTGCACCCTACAGCTGATTTTGTCAAAATTTAATTGCGTTATTAACTTCAAAAGTATCCTGTCAGCGAATTCCTGAAAAAAAAAGAGAATCCTAACTTCCATTTAAGAAACGTTCTTTTAAATACAATTGCCGATTAAGCTTTGTGGCTTTGTGTGATGTTTTATTTTATACTTAATTAAATTCCAAAAGATTTAATTCTTTTCTGGAATACAATTGTAAGATGCTGATGTTTAATTTTCTAATTTTTAATGATTGAATTTTCTTTGTTTTTGCAGAAAACTTATTTATGGGATTAAAAAACGTACTGCTAATTAAGCTGAAGTTAATTTTTAGTGTTATTTCAAAAGCATTTACTTCGGATAAATTCAACTATATTTAGGTTTTTAATTATGATGATTAATGCTTGATTAATTAATGTTTTGAGTTTTCAGGTGAATTGTTAATTCTTATTCTCTCCAAATCTAATTAAAGAAAAATAAGATTACAGATAAAGAAATTGCTAATAAGTAATGAAGTGTTTTGACATTCAAAAAATAATTTAGTACCTTTTGAAAGTTAAATGGTTTTGTATTAAAATATTATATAGCAATTCGTTTTAATCTTAGCTTTTAGTAAATAAAATTATTTAAATATTCCACATTTTGAAAAAAATACTCTTTGATCCTTATTTAATAAAAACAAAATTTACTAGACACCTTATTGTTTGAAATGTCCAGTAAAATTTGGTTTCGAAAAGTTTAAAGTTTTAAGAATTTCCAAATAAAAATTTGAAATAATTTTAATTTATTTGAAATAACTATGTATTTTAAATAATTTTCAGAACAAAAGAGTCAGTTGCCCAACCTCATTCCTTTGATGGGCACAACTGAAGTCAAATAATTGGAGTTTTACTTTACAAATACTTAGTTGAAATATTTTCAAAAATAAATATGACTCTTACATCTATGGAAGAAACAAATTTCATAACCGAATTATTATTCACTCATTGTTGAACTGGAATTTTAGTTAATTCGCATTTCTAATTTTAGAAAAAGCTTATTTAAATACTCTAAATGTTAATATAAATATAATAATCATATAAATATTTATAGCAATATAATAATAAAATCATAAAACAGAAATTTAATTAAAGTAATTATTTTGTTTACTATTTTTGCAAAATTATATTTGTGAGATTCTTTTTTACTTTATTTTCTATTATTTTCATATTTTTACAGTTTTGAATATGCACACAAAATTTTATATACTTTTACTGAACAAAGTATATTTTTTAAAATTTTCTCCATTAATTTTTTGAATTTATTTTCATTCAATGAAATTTTCATTTATTCGAAAACTTTCATTTAACTAAAAACTAAACTTCTTCATTAAACTTTCTCATCGCAGAATTCTATACGGTATTTTTCAGTGCTCTTGACAAATTGCAAATTTTTAATTATTTTTCAAATAAAAGAAAACAAATTTAGATGTGAGCCACCTCTAATATTATTTGTTGCAAATTTAAAAAAATCTGCTTTATTTTGAAAGTTTGAATACTTATTCTCTCATTCATAGTTAGCTTGTATTAGATTACAGCAGTCTATAGATATTTATTTCGTTAAATAGTTATTCTACTGTCATGATTTATTTTAATATAATTTATTTTGGTTGTTAATGCCTGTTAATTCCTCGATAACAACATGTAGTATATATATTGTCACTAATTCCATTAATAAAATTCCAATAATTAGATTAAATATCACTATAATATTTCCTATTGTATATTGTAATGATGGGTATATACTACATTGGAATGAATTCCACTGTATGTCATAGTTTCCAAACCTTTCCGATGAAGGTGGCATTGAAAATCAGAAAATTTAAAATCGGATATAAGTGAAATTTAATATTGACTCTACTGTTGTTTATTATTTTTATTTCTTAAAGAAGAAATTAATGAAGTTTTCATTGTCATGGAAAATTAAACTCATAGTCCGATTCAGTGAGTGTATGGTGAACGGAACCCAGTAGGCTTAATAACAAATAATGACGCTTAATTTTTGCGCTAACATACGAAACATAGACAACAAATCAGAGCTAAAGGATGCACAAGAACAACATTTACAAAAACCAACAGCAAGCAAACAGCAAATCTGTAATAAACAACCGTAACAGCCCAAATAATTCAGAGACTTCTCACAACTACTCACGTCTCTCGAATCGTCTGTTACTTGTCAATTGACTATTCGTTGAAGCAAAGCTCAACTTCCGAATCGCTACTCGTCTCTATACTGACTAACTTCAGCTCTGTTCTCTCGATTTTTTTTAAAGTTTAGAAACCAAAGAATGTTCTAGAATGTTGTATAACTCGCGCCCTAATTTAGCTATCAGCCAAGATTCTTGCTGTTTTTAGGATTTTCAATTTTGTCACTAAAATTGCCAAACGATCCCCAAATGTGTCGCCAAATTCTGGAGTCACTGTTGTGGCATCCATTGAACATCCGCCAAGGATACATGTGAAACTTTCTTTCTTACTATAAAAGTGATTATGCAAGGAAATACTGTTATAAATTTGTAACACTGCTAACTGCTGTTTGGTTGGATGGTATTTTAAATATTTATAAGGTTGGGATTTTAATGAAGACATATTTTTTTCTTCCTTTTCTTGTTTTTTTTCATCACTATTCAATGAAAACATGTGGTTATATGACAAGAAATAGAAGGATATGATGTACCAATTTAGTAAGTAGAAAACTTATCAAATAACTGCATATTGAGTATAAAATACTCTGTTTTTACAGTATCCCAAAAGAAAAAAAAAATGATTTTTAAATAATTTGATAAAGAAATGAAAAGCTGAAAAGAATAACTTAAAATGTGCTGGTAAAGAACATTTTTCTATACATTTCACAAATTCTATAACCTTACAGCCGCCATTTCTATAGATCCTTTCTTTACGAGTTGTATAGATAAAGCACTTGTAACCGAAAGGATTTTTATCACCTTTGTTCAACTGGTCTTTCTAAGCTGTAATCACTTAATTGATAGTTTTATTCAGAGGTCCCTTTTCATTCCTTCCATTTGTGATAGGTAGTTTGATTGCTATTGAAGAAAAACAAGTCTATCAAATCAACAGATGATCAAAGAAAGTCGTAGACTTTCTCTTCTAATCACTAAAAGGAGGAAAAGTTTTTTGTTTTGTTCTTTCTTTGTCCCTATTTTTGTTGTTAGATGTTTCTCGACTTTTCTTCTAGTTCATAATGTAAAGATTCATAATAAAATGAGTTCCATTGTATGCAAACAAAAATTATTCACCATCATACAAAAATAATTACATACATAAAAATAATTATTGACATACAAAAGAAAAAAAATAGAATTTCATAACTTTATTCCTTAATTAAATTAATCACTAATATTTATTTCTTACGATTCCGAAAATAAATTTATAAAATAATATCACGTTAATAAAAAAAAGGTATACAAAACAGCTTGGAAGTTTTGATATTACTTCTAAATGCCTCAATAAAACAGAACTATTCAAATAGTCCCTACATAGAAAATAATGCCAAATCATCCTCCTAATTTTTTAGCTGGTTCTCGGAAGAAACATTGTTTTTTTTTTGTATTCTTTCACTTACGAAATGTAGTTAAATAAGGAATTGAGATAGCTAGAAAAATCTAATATTCCTTTATACGTTTAAAAATTTGTCTTTATACTTGTGAGAAAAACACCATTTGTTACGCTAAATAGATTTATAAATGGTGAATTTCGGGCTAAAGTTTACTATTATCAATATTCTCCCTTTTCAGAGTGTCATTTAGTATTCTTTATTTGCATTCCTTTATCTTTTAACTATCACTATCAAGAGAAAACTCGGTTGAATAATAAATTCAAGTTCCAATAAAAAAAGTCTTTGCCAAATAAATTTAACAAAGATTGATACTGATTTTGTTAGTTTCATACTTGTAATATTTTGTACTTTTATTTCTCATTTTGGTAAAGTATAATGCAGTCAACGTAATTATTTATAAATTGAAAACCGAATGTGCTACTGCGAAAATTTGTATTTATGTTTCAGTAATCAGCATATGTTCGATATTACGATAAATTTGTTTCAAACTAGCACATTTGTTTAGATTATGTAACATATATTTATCATAATTTATGATATGAAATCTAATTTAAATCTAATCATTGATATGAAATCTAATTTAATTATTGATTTATTTAGTTTATTTACATTTAATACGATTAGTTTAGCATCCCTGAAATCATTTGGATTAATTCTTATCTTTATCATATATTCAATAAAATCCCAAAAATTTTAGAATAAGGCACTGTTAATTATATATATTATATAGTATTACAAGTTCCTTCTAATAAAGTATATAAAATTAATGTAATTTCTTAATTATCTCTAGTAGCAAATTCCAGCTTAAATGTAATTATTTTGTAGTATCTTGCAAAAAAAGATTTTTTTTATATATCTGGATACCAAACATGTTTTTTAAGCTATATCTGTAGAAATGAAACTTTGAATATCCATTTGGACTGTTGTAATTATTGAATGAATAAGTATTTTTTTAAGCTTTTACTAATGAATTTTTTTAAGCTTCATAAAGTTTTAAAAGCTTCATACTACTGAATATTCCTTTAATATTTGTTTATCTTCGCTTTTATTATTTAATATAAATCTGCAGGTAAAAGAAGGCATAATTTCAAATATTTAAATAAAAAAAATTAATCAAATATTTTATATATTATGGGATTCAAATCCGTTCTATTAATATTATTTCATTGAACGTTTTTTTTAATTAGAAGTGTTTCTTGTTTATAAATTTTCATGAAACTTCGATATTTTCAATAAATGAAATCTATAATTTCAACAGCAACTTAAAAAGGAACGTTATGTTATATTTCAAGAACCTTATGTTAATTTTATGTAAAACGTAATAAGGAATATGAGCGTTAAATATCATTATAACTATATGTTAAAAACAATAATTAAAAAAATCATTACATGTGAGGAAAAACCCTATGAAATGAGGTACGAAACAAAAATTTTATTTCTGAATTTTATTATAAAATTTAAGATTTTTGTTTCTATTTCAACAGTGAAATGGCTTTAAATCATCTCATCATTTGAAAAGTGTCACGTATTTTTTAAAAATATTCTTTCAATTAAATAATTCGCTTTCTTTAAAATGATGGTTCTAATTTTTCTAAAAAAATTATGGAATGTGTTGGGTAAAAATAATCCACTTCTTATTAAGAGGATATCACTTTAATTTGTTCTACTAAGTGAATTACAAAGAAGCAATATTCTTAGCAAAATTATTATGGAAGAATGTATTAATATAACAAGTTTAAACTAATTACATAACAAGTTTAAACTAATAATATTTTCAGAAATATTATGGCAGAAATTTTCAACAATTAAATGATTCATGCCATTATTTTTAAGCAAGAATATAGAACTAAATTGAAATATCATAACACACAATATGGTAAACATAATATCTGACATATTTCGCGAGTTCCATGTTCAAGTTTTTCATCTTTTGACATTTCTTCCCCTTTTTTTTCTGCAAACCTTAAAAGCACTTCCATATCTGCAATATTATCTTTTTCTTTATGCTAAGTTCAGTTTACAAGTGCAAAAAGCATTTTCTGCTCTTAAATTGAAAACTGGATGTTTCGATGTCTGAATTTTGATTTTTATCTAACGTCTGAAGAACAAACTATGGCTGACGTTATGAGGTAATAAAAACAGGAAAGTTGAGTTTAAAGGTTGCTCGTCTGACTGTAAATCGGAAAGGATGCATTGTTCTTTTGGCGAATAAAATAGAAGGGAGAGAAAATTCAATTTAAGATCCAATTTCTCCTTCGGTCGTTTTAATAAGTTGAATAGCGTGCAAACACCAAGCCATTTTCGTAAATATTAATATCAATTTTTTTTACGCTTAGTCAGATTAAAATAGCGTATTTTACTTTGCAGTGAAAACTGTTATTTTGCCTAATATATAAATTTTATTATCGTTTTTTTTTAAAGGTGTAGATTTATTCTGAATATTTTCTAAAATTCATGTTTTCTTAAATTTTAACAGGGAATTTCAAATTAAGATAAATATACCAAAAACAAGAAAAGTTGATAAATATTGGTAAAATACAGTGAAATAGAAGAAATACTGGGAATTGACTTTTCTAATTTTGTAAATTAATTTTAAAGTTCGTTTTGTAACACCAATAAAATACAGAGAATTTAAATTTTTTTTTATATGGATTGAGTTTGGCTTAAATTTGTGAGATTTGCTTTATGCTTATATTTCAGCAATGACTTGAAAAACAAAATTAAATAAATAAAGAGAAATCAAATGATATTCAGTTTTTCTTAAAGTTTTAATACGTTTTCTACATTTAACTTCAAAATATTGTGGGAAATCCAAAATTCATGTTCGGTGAAAATACCCCAACTTGCTTTATACCGTCTTATTCTACACAAAAACATGGTACACAGATAATAAAAAGCAGTCGAAGTGTACAAATGTTGATTTTAGATACAAGTTGATTAATTACAAAATACTTTTCTTCCAATAATCTCTTATATCTGAGTATTTGATTAGATCCATATAAAAACAGTAGCATACAAGCAGTAAATCGGTAATACACGACCGTTACTTCACAAAGGGTTCAGAGAAAACTTGTTGGAGACCAACACTTCAATAGAGATTTCACTCGACTTTTCATGTCTCCCGACTCGGCTTCTGGATTACTGATTTTTCACCTGAGTTCAACTCAACAGACACCTTACTTGATTTGATTGTCTCTGTTCAGCTATGTCTCACTGTCTTTTATAGATTCCTTGGCAAGGAATGAATTTTCTAGAGCAAACATTAAAAATCGAATGCTAATGGAAAAATCATCGAAATTCTCTATTATTTTTTCCCTAATTTTGTACCCAAGGTCGCCATATGATTGCCAAGTTTGTTGATAAGACGAGAGGTCATTGATTTGCAATCTATTCAGTAGCATTTCTATATCTGTAAAATTACCGTCCTTACGAAGAATCTTTATGTGAAAGGACGCAATATTATAAATTTGTAATATTGCTCCTCTGCGGTTCGTTTATTCCATGCATTCTAAAGCGATAACAAATTATTCCTTGTTCAGAAATCTTTCTTCGAAGGACTTTTAAGGTAGAATTGATTTCACTGTCTGAACAAAAAGTTAAAAACCTGTCAATTTAAAAAATGAAATAATAAAGTGCTAAAACGGTAGATGTCTAATATAAATTTAATATTAACATAATTTATATGCGTGGATAAAAAATTAAAGCATTTTAAAATTGCAAAACTATTGAACATGAAATGTGTTATCAAGTAAAGTTGATAATGGAATTAAAAGTTTTTAAAAATTGCAAATGCTGGATTGTTAGATTTATATATTCTGAGACTATATGGCGGATAGATGCTCGCTCTTCAGCAAACAAGTGTAAACGAATAAATCTGGCATGCCAAATGAGAATAAAAAATTAAAACGGTATACGCTTTCGTGTAAATTAGTGAAGACCAAAGTTGGGCAAATAATTTGATTGAGGAACTAAAAAGGCCAAGTGAAATAAGCAAGGGGAAAGATTATTTTGATTTGCTAAATTACTACCCTTTTTATAATCCACAAAAGGAATATTTTGTTTTTGACAGACGGCATTCTTAAACCAGAGTCAGCTAAAGAGAATGTTATTTAAGAACGATGATGTGGATTGATGTGGAATTTATTTCTCTTAAATTCTACATCATTCTAGGAGGAACTCAGTGTTTCAAAACCAGAGTGAATAAGTACTATGTCAGCAAGCATGCCAATTTATATCAATTCACTACTCTTCCAACGGGACATAAAAATCAGTTGAACTTATTTTATATAAAATATTTAGATCTTAAAACATAAGTTTCAAAATTAAAAATATGAAATTAAAAAGAAAAATTCCTTACATATATTTAATTTAAATTAATCAAAACAAAATACAGTAACATTCATTAATACAAATTAATTTGAAACATATCAATATACCCCACGTAGAGAACAAAAAATTATTCAAACTTCAGGATGGCTTAGAACCTTATATTTTGATTTTCTTTTGAATATCAAACTGATTTTATATTTTATTCATTTAAATTATAGAATGGATATCATATTTATTTTAAATAAAAATGAAGGAGTGGAAACTAAACTACTTTAAAAGTAAGTTGCTAGAAATCAATAATTTTCTTTGTTAAAATTTCCCTCTAATTTGTGAATCAGCATACAAGAAAAAATGTGTATTCTCAACGGGCAAATGAACTCTTATGAATTATAATTGAAATAACAACAAATATAGATAATTAATCTTGGCTTTGCTGAAACATATTAGGAGTGCAATATCTACTTTGAGTATTGATTATGAATTATTTAATTCCCTGGGATTTAGGTAAGACTATAACGCATTTTTTGATTAATTTCCCCAACTTTTATATTCAGTGCCATAGCCTGAAATCTTGTTTGTTATCTCAGCACGTTAATGAATCTCCACTCTACTTTGTCTTAAACAAAAGTCACTATGATTGTATTATTCTTTTCAGGATGACAATGGCCTACAGCATTCATACAGAGTATTTCTATCTGCATTCCCATACAGAAGTGAGCTGTTTCGGCACCTTACATGCCTTTAAAGCTTGTCGGACTTATACAAATCACACTTTATTTCTTATTCGAAAAAAAGTGTGATTATAACACATAGTTTTTAGCAATAACTATGCGTGTGTATGAGTAAAACACATAAGTTAGGGAATTCTTCTAGAAAATAAATTATATTTATCATAAATTCCATGCCTACTGGCAATAAAGAAATTAACCATGTTTACATCTAGTTTTCCAAAGGAAATTATTAAAAATCAAGAAATATTTTCCTTTAATAATTTATTTTAGTCTTACAAAAAATACACAAAACAGATCTTACTTTACAGTAATGGCTATTACAATTTAAGAAAATAGAAAAGAAAATAAATGTTTGTTTCCCTATTACGGAAATAAAACTATAAGATAAATATACTTTGTGCTTATTTCAATTCTATTTGAAATGAATAACGTAAAATAGGGCTCTTGTTTTGTAAGGATCCTTTTAAAACTTCTTGAAGTGCAATGCGAAGAAAATATCTTCTATCAAAAGATTCTTTTGGAACCAATGAGTGCAACACAAGAACTACAGAAATAATTAATTACGTACAAATAAAAAAAATGATATTGTAAAAGGAAATTTCAAAGCATACGTTTTGAAAGAACATATAGAGGAAATTCTTATAAATATTTGAAAAATGAAAGAACACAGTAGGTAATATGCGTGAGGACTTTCAATAAATTTATGAAAAATCCTTCTGGTTATTTCATTTTCCAAAATGAATGGAGAACGAATTAAAATTTTTATAAATATGAATTCCTTAATTGTAAATTAAATGAAAACAGAATTAATGTGCTAAGCATAGAATATTTTAAATCAAATTTATAAATACCGAAACGAAATCTTAAAACATTATCAGAAATACAATAAATACATTAAAGCTTCAATTATATTAGTAATTCCTAAGATTTCTGAGAATTTACTTTCTTATAATACTTAGTTTAATTAAATTCTTTTATATTGTTTACAGCGTCTAACATTTTTACGTTTTTGGTTTAATTCCTTATATTTGACTAAAATATTTATTTTCTGATTTACAATATATTAACGAAGAACATTTTTAATTTATTTATTTTGATTCCATGTTTAAAGTGTTTTAATAATTAATACAATGTTCCTTCTTTAGCTTTCAAAAATAAGAGAAAATACAATACAGCGTCTAACATTTTTACGTTTTTGGTTTAATTCCTTATATTTGACTAAAATATTTATTTTCTGATTTACAATATATTAACGAAGAACATTTTTAATTTATTTATTTTGATTCCATGTTTAAAGTGTTTTAATAATTAATACAATGTTCCTTCTTTAGCTTTCAAAAATAAGAGAAAATACAATAATCGATACATTAATGAAAGCTATTATTGAAAATAATGCTGTAAATATTCTTTAAAAAATATCAAACCCCAGAGAAAAATATCCATCATAATAAATTCAAAATAAGAAAAGAGAAGTATATTTTTTGAATTGTAAAGCGGTGTAAAAATTATTTTTCGAAGTTGTTGAGGGGAAAATTCGCTAGGTCGCACACGCGCGCGCACACACACACACACACACACTTTTTTATTAGTATCACATATATTTTATTAATGTGCTTAAAAGACGAATTTGCATATTAAAATTGTATGGCTATTACACTAATCTTCGATTATTTAGATTATTTCAAGTTTGTAGTATCTTTTCATCATTTGTATCAGATTGTTTGTGTATGACAACTATAACTCTGACACTAACAATTATTTGTACCATTGGCATGAACTACAATAATAATGAAGCAATAAGACAAAATGACCATAATCCATAACACAAGTTGAATAGGACGGCTCTTTTCAGATTGCTTCTGAGGCATTTATTTCCTGTAACGTTTACTCATGCAAGGAAAAAGGAAACAACATACCATTTGGATAGCTTTCTCATCAGCAAAAAAAGACACTTAGAGTGTTTCTGATGTATGTAAGGAAGTTTGTAGTGTCAATACAAGTTCATTTACGACAAAGTCATTTGCAGATTATGTAACGCACGAATGATGTTATTATTATTATTCTCTTTCCGGTAGCAATGCATTTTCTTTTGTCTTTCAGCAATTGATTCAACGCGAATGTATGCATTCACTTTCAACGATTTCTGTTCTTAATGTATATTTAATATTCAATGTATGTGTGTCATGTCCTTCCGTTTATTCTTTCATCATTTATATGTATATTCAGGATATTTGATAATTCATGGTTTACATTTTTTTAAAGCAGGCTGCAGGGTTATGTGTGAAAAGCATAATGAAACTTTTATTGAAAATAGATGACTGATTTTTAAAATAATTACCTTAAAAATTATTTTCAGTTAATGATTTTCTAATTGTTTTCTGAATGATAACTGCTTTTACTTTGATTAATTTCATTTGAATGCTTCCAAAATATCAATATTTTGAAAGATGTATTCAAACACTGCATCATGTTGATATCTTAAGAGGAAATTTTATATTTTTAATAACCAAAGTGATTTATAAAATGATATTGAATTGGATAACATTATGTATATTTTTTTTCTTAATTTTGAATCAAAATAAAATCCTCAAATAATTAAGTAAATAAATCTTCTTAACTGCTGCTAGGTTCGTCAATAATTAGCGTTTTTAATTAAGAAAAGCACATCAAAAAATCTAAGTGGACATTGGAAATATATCTTTTTTCGTATGTGGAAAAAATATCATTATTGAATAATTTTCAGTTTCAGTGCATTATCTTAAAATAAAGTTGTTTATAAGCCGCTCAAGACAATATTCCCATGTTTTTTCAAAAACACCTGTACCATAGCGCATATTAAATAATAAAACGTTCATTAACATAATCTTCAGAAAATTCTTTACTTTTACGTTTTAAAAAATTATATATTAATTCTTTTCTTCTATGCTTTAAAAATTATTTATTAATTATTTACTTTTATGTTTCTAAAAACTATTTATTAATTCTTTACTTTTATGTTTTAAAAATTATTTATTAATTCTTTACTTTTATGTTTTAAAAAATTATTTATTAATTCTTTACTTTTATGTTTTTAAAAATTATTTATTAATTATTTACTTTCATGTTTATAAAAATTATTTATTAATTCTTTACTTTCATGTTTTTAAAAATTATTTATTAATTCTTTACTTTTATGTTTTTAAAAAATATTTTTTAAAAATTATTATTAATTTAATTGTTATTAATGATTTAAAATTAATTATTATTCATTTTTATAATAATAAGGAAACTAGAATGAAACAAAATGTTTCGTCATCAGATTTGTTAAATAAATAATTTCACATATCAAATATTTATATTTAAAATATTCTCTGTTACCCATCGCAGATGAATGTAATAATTTATGAGCAGGGTTTTATAAAGAATTCTGTACTTGTTCCATAAAGAATTACATAATTAAAAATCACAAAATTTAAGTTTTCACGTACAGTATATACTTAGTTTTAATAAGTATTTAAATGTATCTACAACTTCGAGGAAATTTTTAAATTGGACATGAATACAAATTATTCTAGAGATGGAATAAAATTCCTAATTTTTTCTTCAGTTTATTTTGTATGCTAAAGTGCAACGGGAGGTCCAAATTTATGAAGAACTTATTTTTGGAATTTAAACATGAATGTAAATATCGCGAACCACAGAAAATTCTTCTCATGCTGTTTTGGAATCAATTTTGTAAAAAGAGCTGCCTAGAGAAAAACCGTAAGAAATGCTGAATTTGCGTGATAAAAAGTTTTATTAAACCCTTTTCTTGACAATAATGGAATCATACACGTTGCTGTGGGATTAAGAAATGCTAATATTTCAGGAGAGAATGCAAAATCCCTCTTCTGAGTTTCGCAAAAGGGTAAAGTTAGTAAAATGATCGATAAACATTTCCGTTAGATGTGTTTGCCTGTACATTCTCAAGTGTCATTAGCTTTTATATGGGAAAAGATTTAAATTTTGGTTGGAGATGATGTTGTTAGAAGGATTTCAAAACACGCATTTTGCATTTCATTCAAAATAAAATTCCATTTGTATGTAAAATAGAATGTGGCTGAGGAATCGAATAATTTTTCGTCGCACCCTAGGATTTTTGTGAGCTACTCAAAAAGTTTCCGATGTAAAAGATCTGGTCACCTTTTGAACTCTGTCATTAGCAATTCAACTGCATGAGAATACGTAATCTCGATAAGCACTGCAATAAATAAAAGATTATAATATTAAACTTCTTTTGAAAAAAATAGATCACGAGTCTTACTAAATCTTAAAAGTCATGTATATTTTTTGTGTACATATCGTAATAAAACAACTATTTACAGAAAAAAGCAGCAATGTAGTATTATTATTTAGCTTAAAATAACTTTTCAAAAATATTCAGTATGGATTCAAATCGCAATTATAAAGAATTAAAATTAAATGGATATTAAAGTAATATTTAATATTAATCATATTTTAGTTAATAATGTTTAAACTGACATTTAACTTTGGAATAAAATTGGACTTAAAACATTTCCTAATGGAAATTCATTAGAAAATGAAATATATACATTATAAATATCTTCTCAAAATATAAAAATAATAAATATAAAATATACATTATAAATATCAATTCTTAATATTTATAATGTATTTTTTCATTCGTTTTCATTTAACTTGTCTCATATTTATAAAATGGAATACAGTAATTGATTATTCAACAATTTCCATGTGTGTTTGCGTTTTTAAATACTATACACATGCATTCTCGATGAAAATACACTATATCAGTAATACCAGAACTAAATTTTTAGTTAATCTGTTCAGTTAATTAAATTTGAATTCCATATGAGGGGCGCCACCTGCTATTAACTTCCCTAAAAAATTGATTTGAAAAGTTCATAATATTTATGAAAATAAAAGCCTAAAATGCTGAAAATGATTGAAATACAAACTTCTACTAAGTGCTTTTAAAAAATTGTTTTTATTAAATTTATTTAAAAATAATATGTCCATTTAAACAAAGGACTTTGAATCATAACAATTTATACCATATTGATTATATATAATATTGAAGGACTGCTTTATTTTTCAAATTCAATTTTCAATTAAAGTTAATTTAATTAATAAATACTGTGAATGCTTTTGAGCAATAACATATTTTCAGTTTATTATCTAAATAAAGGGCGTATTCTATTTTATGTAACTTTCATGAAAACTGAACGTAATAAAACTTACATTTTTTTTCCAATTTCTCATTTCAAATCAGCTCCTGTGGTCTTAATGTGCGAAAAGAAAAATGACACAAGTGAAATCTACAACGTTTCGCATGAAAGCAACTGCTTTTTTCAAGTAGCGTGAAAGCAAATTATTATTCAAGGAGGTAAGAGTTTTCCATTTTGCTTATTTTTTATTAGAGTGTTGAATGCTGGGAATTTTTCTCATATTACTTTAATTTTTCTACCACTAAAGTGGTCGTTTTTACCTTCTTTTCACCTTTTAAAGTTAGTATTATTTGTCTGAGGGTAGAAATAAAATACTAGTAACTTGTGATGGATATAGAAACTTGCATTTGTTAAAATGCACTGTTGAAATGAAACAGAAAACTATTTTTTAGAGAAATATTTAAGAAAGAGTTAGTTAATGTTTTCTCTTACACCGAAAAAAAAATTAAAATTGTTTCATAAAGCAGACTTTTTTTTTTTTTTTGAAATTTACGAGGGAATAGAAATTTTGAGATCAGGCATATTCTATCCTTTCATTCTAACTAGATAAACTAATTTCTTTTTCTGAGAGTCATTTCTTCTTTTAGAGGCATTTTTTAACACAAAATAAATATTTCTTTTTTTTTATTTAAAACAAAATTTTTTCTATTTTTTTTCTTTTTTAATTAACTGATAAACAAGGAAGGAAGATAAGAAAATAATCATTAATTTCTTTAAATTTCCGTTTCATTTTATTAAAAGAAAAATTATAATAGCCAATATCACACAAATGAAATATATTTAAAAAATATTAGATAATCAATGAAAATATTAGTATAAGCAATCTAAAAATAACAGATTTACTCTATTAATATGATGCTTATTTTAAAATTTTTCGAATTGTCACTAATTTTCAACAAACAATTTAAGAAAATAATCTAAATATCTACAGTTAAAAAGGCTGAGAAATATATTTCTGACTGTAATCAGGCATTTCTCAAGCATACTTAGAATGATAATGTCTATAAGTTAGGTACCACCTATAAATAGAAAGTTGCTACATGCAAGATACGAAAATCATTCAGACCTAAAATCAACAGGGAAATTCAAAACATCTTTGTAAAAATAAGCTGACATGGTCTCAGAGTTATTATATTCTAAGTGTAAATATTTCTCGGGTCAATAGTGGTAAAAAAAATTTTTTTCAGAAAAAAAATAATTTCATTTTTAATTAAAAATAATCGAAATACTGTTGCATTCCTCAATAACTTCGGAGCAAAGTTATTTCAGAATTATTTGGTTTTTGTTTTATTTTCAAATCCAAAATGTTTAAAATTTTCGGTGATTTCAATTTTATTTTCATACATTTTTTTTTCCTAATTTTAACAAATTAAAAATAAACTTTAAATGTATTTTGCATTAATACTTCGCATTGGTTTAGTTATTGGGTTTTATACGTTTTTACCTCTACGTTATGGAATTCTCTTCATGAATTTCCAATGTTCTATGATTAAAAATAAATTCTTAATTATAATGAAAATTCAAATCCAACTTAAAATAATTTTATTTTACCTTTATCCAGACTAGAGTTTTGAATCGCCATTTTTATTTTATCAGTTTCTAAAAAATATTATTTTCCATTAACTATTATATGAAAGAAAACGAATTAAAGATTTAATTTCCTATTTTTCATCCAATTTTCAAAATAATCTCCTGTATCATGGTTTGTCATTAATGACTACATAGTTTTAAATTGTGACTCAATTTTACATATCTAGATTACCTATGAAATACATATTTCGCCTCTAATAATACATGCTATCAAATGTAAAATAGCTTTAGTGAAACATCTTTTCAAATAATATCGCCCGCATTTCCCAATTTTTAATCTCGAGACTTTAAAAAAAACTGTCGTCTTAAGAAAATTACTGAATGCATTAAACTAGAATTAATTGAAGATAGTAGTATTTATTCTTAATTAAATTTTAATTCAGAATCTTCCTTTTGAATAAATTCCTTCTGTTAATTTTTTTCATTTAACATTTACCCGCCTTATTTCCATTTTCCTTTCATTTTCAATTATGCTACCATCTTCTAACAAATACATTTCATGAATCTTTTTTTTAAAGAAATTACATGTCCATGAAAATTTTGTGAAGTTTCTTGCCTTTTAAAAATACAGGAGAATGTCAAAAAATATACATAAGGTACAAATATCTTTATTTCAAAATTGAATTTTTATCTTCATTTGATATTTATGACTTCATTTCTTGAACACTGTTTCACTTCAAGAAAATTTATAAAGCTTCCTACCATAAAAAACAGGAGGTTTCAAGTAATACACATAAGGAATAAATATTTAAAATTCAGGGCTTGAATTTTAGACTTCTTTGGCACTTATTGAATATATTTAGTATCATGAATAAACCCTGTTATTTTCGAAATAGATATTTTAATTTCGATGCAATGATAAAAATAATCTAAATTTGTTATAAAACTAGCAGGAAAAAAAAAATATAAATTATCTATGAACTTATTTAAACAACAAAATCAATAGCTGTAATCGTGGATAACCATTTGGCAACAAAGTTTTACCTGAAACATTTAATACAATAATTGGTTTGAAATAGTATAAATATTGAGAACATTTTATTATAAAATAATATGCCTAAGAAACAAAATAGTATATTATTTTGTATTAAATTATGCAACTTTCAGAATTCCATAATCACCTGTGTTGATAAAAGATCAATAAAAGAAGACTTTTATAAAAATACTTCTTATTTTCACTTTCTTTTACCCAAAATACAGGAAATAATACTGCAATCTCTAAAAAAATTAATCTTTATTTTGTTTTCATAATCGGCATTTTTTTCTTTTTTTTATGTAAAATGCAAGAAAAGAAATGATTTAATTGCCCTCAAAAATTAGTCTTTGACCTTTTAAGGAATTGTCACCTTTTGAGACT
The DNA here is from genome assembly GCF_947563725.1 of Argiope bruennichi. Classification (NCBI taxonomy): domain Eukaryota; kingdom Metazoa; phylum Arthropoda; class Arachnida; order Araneae; family Araneidae; genus Argiope; species Argiope bruennichi. The sequence continues at coordinate 67,201,185 of NC_079153.1, read as the reverse complement.
CCCAACTTCGAAAAAGAAGATTTTCGGAATTAGACTATTTGTCTCTTTTTTTCACATGATGGATTTGAAATACACCAAGATATAAAAATATTTTTTTACATCAGAATTTTCTATTAAATTTTAAAAGAATTGTGTCAATTAAAAATCTACCTTCCGTGTACATGGCAACACAGTAACTTAAAAATGCAACGAATTAGGTACACGAATTTTATTAGGGGATATTTGCTACAAAACTGTATACTGTATAAGCTTCATTTTGTACCGTTGCACACTTTGAAAATAAATAAAAAACGTCAAATAAAAAAACCTAAAAATTTTAATTTTAGAGCAGAATAAAATTAAAAAAAATGAAATTTAATAATTAAGGCATTAAATATTCCCATTTATTGAATGTCCGAAACCAATGTATTAATTTTGAGAAAAATATACAGCTTTATTGTTCCTTATAGAACAACAAATACAAAGAACATTGGATAATTTGATATGTTGTTAGATACTATTATTACGATGTCAAATATCATCTAGGCCACGAAGAGCATTATGACAATTCCAATCAATAAAGGAAGCCATAATAGTGAAAATACGACACCAAAAATGGCATATTCCCTAATGCTTGAGAAACAAAGATGCATTCCACTTTCATTCTGAAAGATGAAACAATGAAAATTACAGGTCTTCCCCTTCTGGTGAAGAGATACCGATTGATTTCATCTGAATGGAATTCAAATTCCTTTAAGCATTCTCGAAATACTTGCGAATGTCTCTGAGACCTGTAGATTCCTACAGAAGATGTATCGCATGGTATCTAGTTGTCTCCAATTATTTATAGAAATCTGTAATGCTATGTCGTTGTGTTCCTATTCTGATGTAAGAGCACATTATCAAATCGTTGCTTGATTGCTTACTTAGTTATAAATCATACAATAATTTGTTATATTTATCGATTATTTGTTTGAGAGTTAATTTCAACATAACTTTGATTTAAATATTTAAAAAAATGATATAAAATAATTCAATTACATCGTAATGTGCATTTATAAATGAGAAAATTTATTCATATAGGAACTCATTACTTCAAATTTATCACATTTTAAATTGTAATAATTAACATATTACTTTCCTGAAAATGAACACGAAATAGTTATTTTGATGTATTACTCGTATCGTTTTATATTATTTTTCTTTTCTATATTGTAATGTAACTAATGTAAATAAGTTAAAGCGGAAACGGCGTAATGCTGAAAAATTTTTAATTAATATAATGGCATTATGATATAATTACATTGATATAAAGTTGAAAAATATAAAAAATACCAATATAAAATTTTAAACCCGAAATGAATGTAATTCATATTTATCATAACTTCTTTTTATTTATAAGAACGGTTCCAGATAAAAGTGTGTAAAATTCAGAAAGAAAAAAATATTCAACATATTTTATTTCATTATGCATATAACTAGTTTAAATGAATAAAAAAATAATTATTTAGAGAAATATTTAATTTATAAAATTAAATATTTATTTAAAAAATTAAATATTCATAAAATGAAAAATTTTTTACCCTGAAAATAGCTTAAGATTATTACATTTATAAAATAATATTTTATTAAATAAATAATTAATAAGCTATTTTCAGGACAAATTTATGTAATATACTCTTTCAATGTATACATATATTTACGCACATTTAATAGCAATTTAGTTATTTATTTTCAATTTATTTATGTTTATTTTTTTTTATATTCAAAAGCAATTTCTATATTTGGGTTAGAAAATGTTTCATTTTAAGCGATGTAATCTAAGATAAGCGAAGCGAATTACATTCATTGGTTCTTTACAGTTCAATATTTTTTAAATATAAGAATTTCAGTTATCAAAAAACTTTTGAGATAGCAAAGTCTAGCAAAAGGCATGTAAAAAATTTTCTTACATTTTGAAAATCCCCGATCTCAGAGAAATCCAAAGGTAAAAAATGTTTTCAAAATAGCAACATATAAAACATATGTTACCATTTCAAAAACTCCAGTAAATTCAAAAATGACCAAAGCGATGCCATGTTAGAACTCATATTTGGACAAAAATTGAATTTTTGAAGTATATATTTACTTATTTCTTTCAAAATTTAAGCAAATAGAAGGAAACACAAAGATTTAAAATTGATTTGTTGATGACGTATCGTTTGATCGCATACCATGTGAAAGATTTGTTTTAGGTCGTTTCTTTAAAGCACCAAAAGCAAAATCTTCACAAGAGAAGGTTTTTGTATTCGATGTAATTTTTCATATTCCGTCCAGTTTTTATGTCAGTTTATTTCTTCCGTAGAATTCTTTTCTCGCAAAGAAAAAAAAGGAGTACTTTCTAAAAAAAGGATAAGAATATTTTTATTAATATACCGACGGTTGATTTAAAAAGCAGTGTCTGGAAATTTTAATTTTTTGACATAGAGGTATTTGAAATGACTTTCGTCTGACAACTTGGAAATTATTAATGTTGAAAACTTTACAAAGCGGTACTTTTATATTTACTTAGCAAGACCGCAAAAATTTATGCTTATATTTTGAATCAAAATGACAATGAAAAATAGTAAGTTTGTAATTATTCATTAATATTCCTCAAGAAATAAATTATTTCATCTGAAAAGCAGTTATGGTAATTTCTATTGTTTTGAAAAACTCATGCAAAAATGTAATTTTTCCTTAAACTGTGAAAAATATATAGAGGGATTTCGTTCTTATTTTTGTGACAACATTTTCAAATTGACAATATTTTCAAAAGAATTCAAACAATGAGAGATTTTTATAATTAAAAGCTTTGACATTGTGACAAATTTCTGATTGAACATTATTATATGAATGAAATCTTTGTCTCTCTTGTGGAGCTTTTCATAGATAATAATTAAAATAAGAAATGAGAATATTTCTTTAATCACAAGCTTTAGCATAAACTAATACAAATGTTTTTATTAGTATTGTAGAACTGTTAAAGCAAATTGAGGTTTTTTTAAAAAAATAAAATAAAAACAGACAAATTCACAATGAGCATTTTTTAAAAAAGGAAAGTCTACTAAAAAAAGTATGAAAGTTCTTTCTGCATATTTCAAATAACCAAAAGATAAGAAATGTAGGTAATAAGAACAAGTGGCTATTTATCTTTTTTTCCTACCCTATTAACCCTTAAAGTATAATAAATATATCCATTAGAGATACAATGATACAATAAAATAACCCCAAAAAAGCTATTTATTGGGTGATTAACAGATAACGAGTAATAATCATAGAATAGGAGAATCTGAATTTCTTAATGGTATAGCATTTATACTATTTCGTTCAACGATTAAAGTATCGTTTTTTTTTTTTTTTCATCATCTTGGTTCTATATGAAAGAAAAAAAAATATTGAAATTTAATAAACCATTTAAAAGTATCATACATACTCCATTTTTTACGAAATAATCATATTTTAGATGGCTGTAAATTAAGTTTTGGTTGCTATAATTATCGTTCACTATATTTAATTAAAAACTTTTTTATATAAAAAAATTATTTTTAAAAAACTGAATTATTTAAAGGATACATTTACCCTCGTATTATCACTTTCAAATAAAAGATCTATTTATTCAATAATTCTTAATGAAAATGCAGTATAAAATTTTTATTTTGTAGTTTTGTTTTTTGGTTTTTAATAGAACCTTTTACGTTTATTCTTTTTGCTAAAAACATTTTTAATTATATATATCGCAGATATTTAAAGATTCATTGAATTTTAGTTTGTATTCTGTTTTCTTTTACGATGAAATATTTGTTATCTTTATATTAGATAAAATCATCTTTTACTATAATTACTTGCATATACAGCTATCATTTCATTGATGTTTTACTAATATATGTATATTAATGAGAATTGATATTTTTTTATTTATATTCATAAACTGAAGTAATTTAGGGAAATGCAAAGAAAAGTATTTAATGAGATATTTTTGGCGACGAAAATTGTTCAAATTTCAGTTGTAAATAACGCAGCATTTCTTACAAGTAAATTTTAAATCTCATTTAAAACGTAGGATATATTTATATAAATGTATATATACATAGAAGAAGCAGTTCTTCTCTTTGAAATTATTTGCTTTTAATTGCAAATGGACTATGTGTTACGATTCGATAACATTAAGTTTCATCGCTACAAATCGGTACACAAAGAAGAAAGAATTCCATTTAAAATATTTACAAAATTTTCAATGAACAAGAATAAATAAAAGTCCAAAAAAAACTAATTTTAATTTTGATATAGTTACAAGGAAAAATTAAATTTGTTATTGAATTTTCTGGAATTTGAAAATTTAAACAATACATTATATTTTTCACTATAATTATCATTATAGATAAATATTCTTTTTAATGAAGTATTAAAGAATAAAAATTGATAAAACTAGCTTTAACATAATGCTCGTATATATATATTAATTAATATTATTTCCTGCAAATATAACATATTAATTATTATTGTAATAATGTTTGTAAATATAAACATTAATTTTATTGTAATAAAAATAATTATTCTATGTGTATGAGAAATTAAAAAAAAGAAGAATATATATATATATATATATATATATATATATATATATATTTTACCAGGACTTCTAATAGCTATGATTTTAAAAATTAATTTTTTATGCTTTTAGCTTTTCAAATTTGTGCACACTATAGTTTTCTGTTGTCAGTGGAATACATCCTATTTTATGACACTAAATGTTTTTAAAAAATGACTTTTTAAAGATATAAATTCCTTCTCTTTTTTTTTTTTACTAATTATCTGTCAATAAGTCTTATGTTTCTTTTTGAAGAAAAATGTTGCACTTTTTAGATTCGAATGTTTATTCTTTAATCGTTATATTTTTGGATCATATTTTACGAATGAGAATGAGATTGCTAAAGAAACATTCAGGTTTTGAATAGCCTAATTCATACGTTTTATTATTTTTTTTTTCAATAGGTAATCTACCAAATGGGGTACCATACGAAACTTACGATTAATTCTGCCTGGAAAAAAAACGAGGAAATAAAAAAGAAATTAATCGATCAATGCAACTCTGTGTTTAAAATAAAAAATGCGGGTAGGAATACATTTTTTTAAAAGCTGAATGGAAGTCCCACATCTTTTCAGTTAGAAACGTATTACTCTCTCGACATTACTAATTGACACATATTTGAAAAAAACATAAACGTAGAGCACTTTTTAAACGAAGCTTTAATTTGCGATTGTATAAAAGAAGAGGGACATTCTTGCGTTGTTAAACGAATTTTGGAGTGTTCTTTCTAAGCCTTCTCTGCATTGTTCTTTGAACATTCAAATATAAATTTAGATTACTAGAAAGTACGTTAAATATTTCTTTCAACTTTGCTCTTTGCTATCAAGGTTGTATTTTTTTTTTTTTAGTTTAACAATTATTTTTTACTTAATGCAAGAATGAAACCTAAGAATATGATTTAACGCATTATAACGATCGATAAGTAAAATAATATTTTAAATTGTTGTATAATAATTTATGTTCTTTTAAAAAATGATGTAATTCGGCCTCCATCGTATTTTGGAGTAAACTGAATTTACTTTTTTTACTAATAATGGAATTTATTCATTAATGTACACATTGTTTTACCTGATAATGAGTCGCAATTATCCATTATCCCAGTCTCATTTCATGCTTAGTTGCAAAATAACTGGACAATTTACTGCCTATAACGTTTTAGAGAACTTAATTTTTTCCCCCTTTTAACAAACTATTGAAAAAGAGGAAATAATAATTTTTAGAATTTTCAAAATTATGACGAATTAGAATCAAAAATAATATTCTTATCAGTTTATAATTAGTCTTCCATTTGCAATCATTTTTATTGTAAAAAGAGAGCTTTACAGATAGATATTATGAATACAGAATGGATGTCGGATCATTGACTCCCAGACTTGGCGAATTTGGCGGTAAATCGACGATTATAGAAATTGCAAGAATCTTGCGACCGGTCATTAGGATACTAGGTTATATAGGTTTTTCTAGACCCTTCTTTGCTCCGGTGTTTGATTATCTGAATCCTCACCGATCTTAAATGTAGTATTCACTTCATCTGGATTTCATAAATATTTGGGCAAGGTTCCTTCACTTATAGCTTTTTCTTCATAATCAGCACCTACAATTTTCTCAGCTCACTAAACATTCTTGTTTTTGTAATTATAAAAAAATAAAAAGCCCAAAATGCATATTATCATTATATGTGTTTATATTAATAATAATCAATAGTAGTTATATGATAATTATTGATGCACAGATATATTGGCAAAAGAACCACCGTCCCAAAAATATCGAATTTCAAAGTTCAATAGCAGCATTTTATCAGTCTTGCATCAAAGAACACAATCTATCGGAAAATTATTGAAACTTGACGAACAATCTAATAAGTCTCCATTTAGCTTCTATGTTTAGATTAGTTTTGCTCTGACATTTATATGTAACCTCATTTTCCAAATCTAAATTGGAAAAATTTACAAGCAGTATGATGTGTGTCTTTTGTCGTCTGCAGGATAAACAAATCATTTGACCTAGAGTTACCAAATTTGGCACAAATATATTTCGGAATAGGAAAATATTTATTGAAAATTTTTTAATAATTAAAAATTAAGCAAGATTTTGGCATTTTCCTCCAATAACTTATATGATTGCATAAATAATTATTTTGCGTCATTTTAAAATTCAAACAATGTTTTTTCAGTACTACTTATTTCATAGTCGAACAGTTTTTAAAAAAATTCATATTGTCTATTTAAAAAATATTTTTATTCACAATTTTCATAAATACCTTGTTTTGTTGGAATGAAATTTTAACTGTTTTCATTGCATTATTAAATATTCAATTACGAGTATTTATTTCATTGTTGAAAGCAGAGAAAATAAACATTTGTTTAGATTTTTATATCGTCTGACATTGTCGGTAAAAACTTTTATTCCCTTATTATAATTTTTTTTTTTTACTTTTTTTTGTGTGAAATTCAAATAAAGCACGTTAAAATATTAAATATATTGGGAGAAGAACTTTCAATATAGAATTATTCTATATGCCTTTCTTTTGATATTTTACTTTCACGTATGTAAAGTATACTGAAATGCAATCGTCAAACTTACTATAAGCATAATATCATCAAATTTTATCGTATCTCCGTTTCAGGCTCCCCTGCATCTGAAGAATATATTTTTTGAATTATATCTCTGTGTGTGAATACGATTACTTAAACATGCTTTAAGCTAAAATAAAATTTTATTTTATGTTCTTTGCATCAAATTAATAGATTGCTATCACATTTTGAACGAAAACTTCTGTCTGTCTCTTTTACAGTACAAGAGAAAATGAATACTATAATAAAAAAAACGAAAAGAGTTAAATGGGATAAAATTTGGTTCACAGATATATCAAAATTGCAAGATTTAAAGCATATTTTCCAAAGGTTTAGAATAGTAGGAAAACTATTTTTTTTTGTTTTCTTGTCAAAATTTCTTTTTTAAGAAGCTGTTTTGAAATATTTTGCATGCCGAAATATAAGAAAATTTATCAAAAATATTTCAAAGTTTCACTTTTAAGATAAGTTTTTAGCAGGAGGGGCTAAATAATTATAGGTCTGATGGAAAATGGTATAGCTTAAAAAAATATCATCTAATTATATTCAATTCGAACTAACTGGTTGCATACATTTTAACACATGCATCCATAAGAAAATATTTTATAAATAAACACATACGGCAAGAATAAATCAATAAAATATTTTTTATTAATTTGCATATTATGTTCATTACATTTGATTTTATTGCAGTAACTTATCCATTACCTGTTTATTTATACAAGCGCATCCACGTGTGGCAATATCATGCCTATATTTGATTAAAATATATTTTGAATCTCTAATCTGAGTCATTGTAACATAATATTTTTTTGGCTTAATTCGTCTGGCGTGATCGCCAGACTTCAATGCGCAACTACTTTTACTTAGCGCAATTTAAAGGAAAGTCTGATTTTTTGACTGTCTATTTTGTAGAAATTTCCAATAGTCCTTTGTTAATATACTCATAAAGATTATTTTTCATTGGGGCGCCCAAAACTTAGATAGCGCTCTAGCTTATAAATACTATTAAATAATAGAAACATTGCATGATAATAACGCAAATTTCTGTAATATTAGTACGAAATTCTCCACATCATATTGATATGTATTATTATTCTGAATAATACTGATAAATTATAAGATTACCCTAAATTATATTAATCAATATTATACTGATAAACTCGAATTTTAGATATTGAGTCAGAACGAAGATACAAACATGACGCTAGGAAAATAATTTTTTTTTTCAATCGCTTAAATTAATTTAAAGATGTAACAATATATATTAAAATAAAGATGTTTTTCTGATGCTGATGAATGTTGTAATGGAATAAAAGGTATCATTTTACCAATTATAACTTTATAAACAATAATGCTACATAAAAACAAATAAGTATTTTCAATTTTTTAAGATATAAGAGAATACGTTTTATATCAGCAACAATTAATTTGAGAAATCGTTTAAATTAGAAAAATAATTTTTTGTATGAAAAACAATAGAGTGTTTTCAACAAATAAAATTTAATCTATTATGAAATATTTGAAACATTAAACTCGTTACAAAAATTTCTTTAATCAGTGATGGAATAAAATTTTAAAAAAATTGTCATCGAATTTTTAAAAATTCAGGTATAGGAGATAATATATCGCACAACCAAAAAGAGCAGACAGCAAAAAATGTTTTTTTGTTATTATAATCATATTTTAAAAAATGATTTTTTTTTAATATTATGCTTTTATATTATTAAATACAGTTATGAATTTGATCATTTGTTAAAAAAAATTAAAATAACAATGCAAAAGTTCAAATGAAGAAGTAAATTTTCTGGAATAAAGTTGAGAAGAAGAAATGACAAGAAAAGAATACGCACTTTCTCTCTATGAATATGGAAGTATTGTATGAAAGCATTGATTTTCTGTCTGTTAAAACGAAATGTTCTGGACAACTTTCTTGAGACAAAAATGCATTTTTTTAAAAAAAAATCATGTGCATCAACAGATACGTGAAAAATAATTTTATCCGCCTTTTTTATTGTTCTTTATCTTGAGTTATTTTGCATGGATAAAATTTACGTATTTCAGGTCACAAAATTTCGTACCTGAGAAATTGAGGAACTCTTTAGATTTCTGAAAATAATTTTTGAAAAGATAATTGAAACACAATAAGTAAGTTAACTAAAAGTATATATATATAATATAATATGTTAATTTGAACGCGTGTTTTCCAATTACTCTGCTTTTCCTGTTTAGAAACCAAAACGTTTTCACTAATAAAAATCATTTTAATGAATATTTGTGTTATACTTCAAAATAACTTACTCGTTAATAATATACTTACCTCGTTTAAATCTTATCTATCTAACATTTTAAATATTAGTTATTTTTTTTCTTTTATTGTATAAAGTAGAATGATATATTAATAAAAAAGGTATAAGGTATTTTTAGGATCAGTCGGAAATAGCTTGAATTATATTTAAAAATACAAAAAAAGTATGCTTGTATTCATTTAACTCCATGTTTATTTTTGAAAATGAATAATAACAGAATGCTTTCAAAATTATAATTTTATTTCCGGTGGCGATTGATATACAGTGTATTAAAGAATTTTAAAACAGAAACTCAACTCTGCCTACATTTCCACTATTAGTATAATTGCTCATGCATGACAAAATTCAGTCTTATCTAAAATTCTGTGTATTTGTATTTAACTGACTTAAAATATATATCAGTGTATTAGGGACACTTTCCTTTTATGTAGAATTATTTGGGCCAAAAGTAAAACAAACAAACAGGCCTTAAAATGTTAAAAAAATATATAGGGAAATATAATAAAATATTGAAGATAAACCACTTACTGGATTCGTAACAAAGGAAGCATATTATAACAGTTTATTGCAAAAAATATGTATTTATTTCAAGGCATGACGAAAAGAAATGTTATTTCTTATTGGAGCACTTTTGCATTCTGAAAACTTTTTGAGTGCTTTTAGTAATTCAATCGACAACTTATTTTTATTTGAAGAGAAAATCAATCCAAACAATATTCTTTCGAATAATAATTATAGAAATTTGTTGTGAAAATTTTTAATTCCAATTCCTGATTAAAATGAATGACAAATAATCTCCGAAGATTTAAGTATAGAAATAAAGCTTGCGCTCCAATTATTTTAATTTGGATTGAAGCAATTCTAAAAACCTCTTGTTTGGAAGTTTGAAAAAAGCTAATGAGCTTGCTCTGTTGGTTTGCTTACCTTATTAAAATTAATGAATTTTGTACGTATAGGGGAGTTGTTTAGTTTTTAATTCTTAATTCTAAATTAATTTCTGTGGCAATTTAATTTTGTGAAATCTTTTATTATTTTTAATTGTATTTCTAATTATGTAAGAGATTTCAATTCAAAACTTCTTAAGGCATAATTTTTTTTACTGCTACCTAGAAATGATGCATTTCGGTTTCGCACTTGCTAAACAACAGCCATATATAAAAATTAGTTGTTGTTATGTAGAGAGACAAAAATGTTTTGTATAGGGAATGAATGTTCCTTTAGGATAGATATTTAAAAGATTAATGTTTTTAAGTGTATTTGTTAAATTAAGAATTTAAAGATAGATTTGAATTATATAAATATATTTAAAAATTATTTATGCTCCTAAAAAATCAGTAGAAATTCTTAAAAAACTAAATTTAACTCATTTAGAAAATATAAATTATCCAAAACAATTATTCATGGAATAGTTTAAGACTGGAAGTTATTGAAAAACTTTTTTTACTTTTTCTTAAAAACAAACGATAAAATTAAACTCAAATATTGAATGAAAAAATATTTTTCTTTTCTGTATCTGATTTTAAACGAGTTTCAGTTTTTACCATGTATTGTGATTTTCAAATTCAAAATTATTTTTTCTGAATTATTGATTGTTGACAATTTTTAAAATTATTTGTGAACTATACATTATAAACATATATGCATTTTTTTAAAAAAAAAATTCGTATTAGTGGTACTGATTATCCAGTTAAACACATGTATCTGTTTCTACTCCTTTATAAATGAGAACACATTAATTTCTTTGAAATAACACACTATCACCTTGTTGCCTGTGATGAGAATGAAAAAAAATCTTTCATTACAAAAAATTGTAGCGAATGAATATTAAAAAGAAATGGTAGAAGAATATCCTCAAAGAATATCCAGCTTGTTCTCTCATCAGGAATTGTTGGTATCGTGTATGGGAAAAGCAGATTAGTTCCCACAATTCCAACCTATGCCGATGCTATAGTGCCGTTGCGCATTCTGCTATCTTATTGCTTATGATGACAATAAAATAGAAAAAAGATCACACCTTTTAAGGCACTAAGTTGACATTGGGGTTTCACTTAGTCATAATGCATATAAGCCAAATGCATAAGATACTGCTTATAAGTCAAATGCATAAGATAATGCATATAAGTCAAATGCATAAGATAATGCATATAAGTCAAATGCATAAGATAATGCATATAAGTCAAATGCATAAGATAAGATGCATATAAGTCAAATGCATAAGATAAGATGCATATAAGTCAAATGCATAAGATAAGATGCATATAAGTCAAATGCATAAGATAAGATGCATATAAGTCAAATGCATAAGATAAGATGCATATAAGTCAAATGCATATAAGATCGTAATCATGGGATATATGTATGGGATAAGCAAATAATCTCCAGCAATGCTAACCTAAATGCGGATATTGTAGCGTCATAGTGCATTTTACCGTCTGATTGACATTGGGATTTCACTTAGTCATACGTATCAGTTATGAATAATGTAATTTCACCGAGTGAGGAACACAGGATGTAAAGCTGGCTTGCGCCTGGTGGTTTCACGTTCATAGCGACCTTAATAATACTAAGACCTTATTGTTTTGTTTTGTATCCCGAATTTCACTATTTTTTAAAAAAATTTCTCCAAATCAACCTGAAGCATCAAAAGCAATGAAACTTTAAAAATATATTATGTTTTATTTAATTGAGCTTATCTGAAAATAATAATAAAATGTAAAATGAAATTGTGTATATTATTATTAAGAATTTATTTTATCAATAAGCCAAACTGGGCATTTAAAATTTTTTAAAGAGAAAATCATCTATGAAAATTAAAGCGATTATATTTCTTGTGCTTTTTTATATAGAATTTTAGTGTGGTAATATTTATATGTAGGCACATTATCTATTAATTTTGATAAATTACAATCATAATTAAAAACTCTGCAAAACTATCTACAGTGCAGATCATTAAATCTGAAATAACCGAATTGGGTAGAATTGCACATCTTGGCCATTAGGCCTACACAAATAATAGCTCCTTTAAAATTTTAATCAGAACTAAAATAAGAATTATTCGAAAATTTAAATTTTTTTTTCTTAATAACATCTTAGATATTATTACGCAAAAGTTATTTTGACGACTTTTTATAATAAAAAGTATTTTTTATTTATATTTTTATAGTTTCAATAAATTTGCAAAAATTTATTTAATTTGAATTTTAAGCTTTTTTTCCTGAAATACCTTTTATTGTTTTAATAGTTACGTGCGTATGTGCACGTTGTGAAGATATTATATATATTTTATCGTTGCTATAATTAAGGACAAATTTATAAAATTATATTAAAATAGAGGAATCCTTTTTTAAACATTGCCATATTATGATATTTCGAACCATAATTTAAAATTTCTTTTAATGTCATTCAAATGCTGTCAGCAAATAATAATTATAAAAATTGTCATTTCCTTCAGAACAATTAAAAGAAACTTCAATTTTTTACTCGAAATTGTCCCTTTTGATTCTAAAAAAAATATATATATATTCCCCTCTTAGCACGATGAAATTCTTCTTTTAAAAAGGCAGAAACTAAAATAATAACTACGTTTTAGAAATGATAATAGGATGCACACAATGACCGTGGCAAAACTGAAATTTATTTTTCAGAATTAAAATTACTTCTTTCAAAACTGACTAGAGAAATGCATTTTCTTTCAGAATAGTGTAACATCAAGCTATTCTAAATTGCTCCTAGATTGTTTCCTGTTGCCTTTTTTTCTTTAATTTGAGATGAAATGAGAAAGTGAATTTGTTTTTCATTCAGAAATGCAGAAGGTGATAATTTACAGCATTTGTACATGACAACAAATATTATTGTGGTAAAAATATTTTAAAGTAAAATTAAACTGCGAGAAATGAAGGAATCCTTCGTTGTAGTTTATCGGCGTGTTCTTTAAAAATTGTTTTGAAAATGTGAATTATGTAGTTTAAATGACATAAAGTTCAATGCTTTTGTATTATGAAAATTACAAGATGAATTTAAATTATTATTGAAAAAAGGCTTTTAGAAAAAAATATTAGGTCGGTTCCTATAGGAAGACTGCCTATTGCAATGGTTCTCATGATACAACTTTAGAAAAATTTCTGCAGATCTTCATTAATCATGTTCAGTAGAATTTAAATCCACTCTTCATTCAAAAGTTATATATATATATATATATATATATATATATATATATATATATATATATATTCCAGCTTGTCGGAAGACATAGGAATTTTTTTTAATTGTTTCTTAATTTTTATTTATTTTAATAAATTGAGTTTATATGAAGTAATTATTTCAACATGTTTTATTATTTAAAGAGTAGTATCATTGAAAAATAGTAGTATTATTGAAAGAGTTTACTATTGAAAGAGAAGACTCATTATAATTGAACTGCCACTTAGAACTTAGAAGTAATTGAACTGAAATAAATTTTGTTTAATGAATATAAACACAAATTTAATTTTAAAAAGTTATGGAATAGTTAGAAATTTCATAAAGGTAAAGTTTTTTTCTCCAAAATCTGTATTTTTACCAACCGGTAACCTATGATTTAGTATGCATCGATATTAAAAAATATCAATAGAACATTTTTTAAACGGCTTATATTATTGATTTTTTACTATTTATCTTTTAAAGAAAAGTAATGTGTGACATTCCTTTAATGAAAGTAGAAATAATATACTTTCAATTTATCTCATTTATATTTAACGAAAAATTATAGCTGTGAATATAAAGATAACATTTGAGATTATTATCATTCTACAATTCCTTGTATTTAATAAATATCTTGTTAGACGAAGGGTAACATTAATCGAATATTTTGCCCTACAGATAATCACAGTAGAATATTTAGTTCTTTAGAAGTAATCAATCTTTTTTTTTGACATATTTTGTAAACTGGAGATACTTTTTCCCAAAGGTTGGAGAAGAAATGCTATATATATATTTTCGAGTTTTCCTTTTTTCCCCCTAAGGCATGAAGAAAGAGAATTTTCATTTTCGCTACCTAGAAAGTAACAAAAACTTTTAACAAATAAAGCTGCATTTTGGAACCCAACTTATATGACTTAATCGGAACTCGCGCAAACACATTGAATAAAGTTCTATTAGAGATTTCATTAATACATCCCTCAGAGAACTGAAACCAGAGGTTTAGCCTTTTTTTAGCATACTAAGCACTTTTAAATGCAATAACCATATTGTATATAACCCGTCCTTTGAATTATCAATTGTAGTTGAATGCCCCTAGTCGAGACAATGGAAGCAGAAAATAAGTTTGGATCTTAATAATCATTACAAGCCAAAATACATTCCCTCGCTTAGGAAGTATTTCCTGTCATTTGAGTGGAGGTAACTCGATTCAACAGCAGTGCTAAACCAATCAAAGAAGAGAGAACTAACCACTGAAAATCGAATATTACCCCTCCACAGAAGAGAATCATTTGCAATGATGTGAAAGGCCGCTGTGGTCTGGTGGCAAGGTCTCGGCTTCGGAGCCAGAGAACAGGTTCATTCCCCTATTTCACCAAAGAACCGTCGTGGACGCGATTAGCGTGTACGCGTTAAATCCTTTTGGGCCAAACGTCTTCACGCTGGTGTGGTTTGGAAGTTTGGAAAGGGGGTTCCGGCTCAGGTGTCTTCCTCGTATTCTGACCTTAGCTCAAAATTACGTGGTCGTCCCAAAATAACCCTAGTGTTACTTTCAAACGGAACGTTAATATAACGAAACTAAAACTAAACTACAATAATATGAAAATATTAAAAACGATAAAATAAATAAAATACAGAAAGTTACAAGCAGATATGTATATATTTGCATAATGCCTTTATTTACCATAGCATCAACAAAATATGTTTATAAAACATAATTTTAGAGATAGCAAGACCATTTCTTTTAAAAACGCATACCAGCAGTTTAAAATGCTTCTTTATTTAACAGCGAAGTCATACGTGAGAAATACTTTTATTCGTGAACAAGTTACAACTTCCTGAAAATGTAATATAACCCGAAAAAAGGAGAGTTTGATCCGGTCGGATTTGTGAAAGATTCAAACTTTATTTGAGCCAATCTTCTTGCCCCATACCAAACTGAATATATTCAGCCCAACATGAAATACATAGTCTGAAGTTTATATTTCACTGTATTATTGAGATACTACTAACACAAAAATTGCAAAATATTCTTTCAGTAGCCAGGATCTATTCAAAGAAATTCTTTGTCGCGGTACTATTAGAATGCGGACTAAATTCACTTTGAATTTGTATTTCCTATATACATTATATTTTAAGTTATAAATCACATTTTTAACTTTCGGATATTTAAAAAGAAACTTCTACGTTGATGTTTTCTTGAATCTTCATGTTTACAATTTTATTTGCTCTGAGAAATGCATTTTACATGCTCGTCTATTTGTATCTGAGAAGGATAATTCAAAACCTTTCATGGTAGATAAATGAAATTTGGAAATGGTGTTGTTATATTCAAATTATGAAAGTCTATAAAATATTAGAGGGAATTCGCAAGAGAGAAATTTATCTATGCAGCAACACAGATGTAAAAATTTAAAATGCGATTAGGAGCTGATTATCTACATTAAATTTTAAGCCAAATATTATTATGATAAAAAAGTATCCAGAATCTTTCACTTAAAATGTACACCTATAGTAGATATTGCCTTCAAATTTCTATCAAACATTTTTGCTACTTCTATAAATATCACCGACAGTCAAAGATTTATTACATTTAGAAAATAAAATTATTTTTAATGAAATTTTTCCAAAATGTTGAATGTAAGAGAGTAAGTAATATGAATGTGGTTGCTCAAAAATACTTTCCATAAAAATGTTTGATAACTTTTAAGGCTTTTTCGCTTATCAAAAACAAGAATGTTTTAGTGGAATAAAATGTTTAAAGAATTTAGAGAAACTATCACAGATGAATCCCGCTCTGGACAACCATCCACATCGTTTATCATCAGCATGTCGATTACAGAATTAGAGCTTACTAATAAATTATAGGCATTATCGGACAAGAACCTGTAGAACTGTACAACAAACATCGAGAACAACAAAGAAGGGGAAAAATAACTCTTAGGTTCGGCAGAATGATAATGCATCTTTCACAATTATTCGTGAAATTTTTTTAAAAAAATCATGAATTACGGCTTCACTGTCTTCGTATTCACCTGATGTAGCACCGTGTGAAAGTTTTTGTAAATGGTGAACAATTTCTAAGAAAGGAGTTTCACAAAAACTACTTTAAAGCGCATTTTTATAGTTTGGAAGAGTGTTGGCAGAAGTAAACTACAGTTGAAGATTACTTTACAAAACATGCAAGTAATCTGGAGAGATAAATTTACACCTTTTGCATAATGATATCATTTTGATTACTTTTTCATCACACTAGTGAATCAAAATATTTATTGTTGTTCTACTCGTATTTATTTCAATTTTAAAATTTAAAAAAAGGGCATTTAATATGAAGTCTTTTGACAAAAATTTCTGAGCATTGTCAAATTCAAAATTTTTTTGATGGGTCTATATGAAAATACCTAAAACACAAATTTGTTTTTATTCTCTGCATTAAAAGAAGATCAAAACCCTCTTTATTGAGTAAGTGTAAAAAAAAATAAGGGGGAAATAGTCCATTTTTTTTTCTTCTAATGATTCTATTCGATATCTTAAAATTAACAACATGTAAGAAAATATTTTATATACCGGGTATATTATATTTAAAATATATAAGTAAGTTACAATTTAGAATTTTTTTTCTAATTGAAAACATATTTAAATTAATAAAATATCAAAATATCAAAAAGATAATACCCTGATGAAACTTATTTGAATTTTGATTGAAAAAAATTAAATATAACTAGAAACTTTTGTTTAATGACATTTCATTCGGTTAAAGTTGACTTTACAGGCTTTAAAAATTACTTGTTTCACGGAAAATTAAAATGCAATGGACTAAGACAAATACATTTCAATAACTTAAAATTTTAGAAATATTGATTAATTGTAACAGCATAATTTTAATTAAATGCGCTTCCTTTTTCCCATTTAAACTAAGTTTGGATTATATTAAATTTAAATTCTTAGAAAAATAATCCTCATTAAATTAATTTAACCCTGTATGGAAGCTTATTAATTTATTTAATAATAATAGAACAAAACTGACAAAATGAAAGAAAAGACAAAATGAACTCTTAAATGCAATTTAGGAAGAATTTTGAGCAAATGTTTCCATATTAGATGTAAAAGGGAAACAATTTTTATACAGGAAGCAAGGATTTAGCAATTAACACAACAGAAATTCATATAAATAAGATTAATTGAAACACATAAAACACGAACTAAATGTAAATTTAGAATATCTTAGATTAAATTTCATTAAAGATTTTAAACATGAATTCTAGCTCAGTTGTTGCCTGCTCAGGTATTAAAATTCTTCTTTTGAAAAAATGAACGATTGGAAGATACTTTATAATTGAAAATAGAATTCTAATCTACGAAATAAAATTTGCTATACTTTTATTTATTTGATACTAGAATCTTTGATGACTACGTATTTCTCCTGCAATTTTGATTGTATTTAATTCATTTAAATATCTTACATATAATGTGATGTTCATGATTCCTTTAACAAATTACTTTAGCATAAAATTATGATAAATATTAAAGCCATGTTATTTTCATTTATTTTCGATTAATTATAAGTAAGTGTGCCGAATTTTAGAATCTAAAAACAAATATTTTATTAATATTTGTTGAGTCTGTTAAAATTGATTGTTACCTCTTTTCATTTCTTTTATTATTTTTTAAAAAATTCAATAAAATAGTTTCTTTAGCTGCTTTAAATCTGATTTCTCTGAGCTCATATAGCAATCTATCTGGGATATCTTAAACCCATCTTGATAAAGCTCGTATTATAGAGAAAACGTCCTTATGATTTCGCATAAAAATTAAAACAGTCTGAGTGAATGAAAATTGGCAAAGAAGTGAAATACATGTAAAGTATAATAAGCATCACATTTTTACGACAAAATATTATCTTGTCTTAAATTTTCTATATGCATATGAGAATAATTTCTTTCTTCTTTTATTATTACTATATTAGAGTTTATTTTTTCTTTATTTTTTTGTTTAGAATATATTTAGCCTTTTAGCAAATCGTATAATATTTTAATAATACCTCGTAACTGAGGTAAGTAGTTGTTCACTTCAGACTTTTCTTTCTTTTTTTTTATTTTGAAACAATTTGTATCATATAATATTCATCATAAAAATATTAACACTGTAACACAGCATTAAATGTAACACAGTGTTAATATTTTATAACAATTCAAACTAAAAGTTAACAGATGTTGTCTAAAGAGGCATTTCTGTCCCTTTGTGACTGTCCCTAAATTAAACCAGATATACAATTGATACAAAAATTTTATTGAAAAAATGAAAATTCTTACGAGATCTAAACATTAGATACTGAAATCAAGGAGTTCTATCTCCAGGTACAAACTAGTCATCAAATTGGAAATTACGAATTTCCGAAACCTAGTTTGCTGTTATACGTGCTCTTAATGTTTCGGTATTAGTCAAAAGTGGATATCTCTGATTGTACATATATATTAATTAATTTTTTAAAAATGTTTTGTTTGTAATACAAATAAAAGAAGAAATAAAGAATGCAGATTTGTATTCTAATATCAAAACATGAGATTTCATAATTAGGGAAAAAAAAGTTGTGCTTGACATACATTGCGTTTCTAATATGAAAACGAAGGAAAAATAATTTTATTAGATATGTGTCTAAACTTATTTAGATCAAACAAATTATTGTTAAAAATGCTTCATGATAGCAATCATATTACAAGTTTTTTATTTAACATCCTGTAATATTTATGAGGAGTAAATTTATAGAAGTCCGAAATTCTTAGAATAAACTTAAAAAAAAATCTTATTTAAAATTCAATAGTGATTTTTCAAATCTAAAATTTGGCCATTACTAAAACTCAATTTATATACAAACATAAACACACGAGTAGAATTATACGTCTTGGAACAAAATTATGATGTTATTAGGGAAAAGGAAAGGCTATATTAAAACACATCACGGAAGAACATTGCTTTTTTTATTTTTAATGTTTACATTCACCTTCTCCATCATTTTCTACTCTGAAATTTACTTTGTGAATAAAGTCTGCTGTATAAAATTGAACAATCTCATTTTTTGATTGTATAACAAATTCAAGATAGTACAGAATGAGTATATAATACGAAATAAATGTTATCACTTGAAATCCTGGCAGATACATTAAAGGAAGTGTTGTGAAATGATGGGTTTTATACGCTCACAATGTTGCATTACTTTCTGATGATGTTTCAGCATTACTTTCTATTGATGTTCAGCTTTCCCTTATCCCCGCCCCTTTTAATTGTAATCATTATAATTTAAATGAATTTTTGTTACATTTCCCTTTAACACTATAATGGTATTTAAAAGCTTAGAATTGAAAAGGTTTTTCTTATTTTGCTATTTTGTATTTGCAATTACAAATAACAAAAATCCATTTTAATATTTCTGTGGCCATGATGTCTTTATTGTAAGCAGCGCCTCAGCTTTGAGATTGGAGGGTCATGTTTGTGAAACTCTACTGGTATGATGCGGAAATCTGGATAAATAATTGTAGATCCAGGTGCCATCCTCGTCATTTGGCTATGATTAAAAATGTCTATATGAGTCTAAAAAAAAACCCTAGAGTGGTTTTAACTATGGTCATTAATATAAACAAACAAGTCTCCAATCTTCTCAAACAATATTGTTGTGAATTATTCAAGAGAGTTTTGAAAATGAGGATTTAATAATTAGGAAGGTTTTCTAACTCTAAGATGTTTATCGAAATAGGAATTCTTAATATTTTCTGGGAGTCATTCAGTATGAAATTTAAATACTGTATCACTTTTAAATATTAATATCTATATTTTATTAACGTCTTTAAATAAAATTCAATGTTTTATTTGCATAGTTTGTAACATAAGAAATGATAGATTTATGCCTTTAAAATATATACAGTAATTTTATTAAAAAATATTTTGTATCTAATTATATATCGAATATAATGAGTATAAAATAAAAACTTTTTTTTATTTTTACACTATAACTATGCAATTCCTAGAATTTATTTATACAGAAATACAAATAGAATTTTCAAATAGTTCGGAATAGAATTTTACTATCATAAACGTAAGAATATTTTTCCATAAAAGGCGACCAACCAGTAGCAAATAGTACCTTTACGAATTGATATAATACTGTTTTGAACCTTCTTGATTTTATAAATTAGGATTATTTCCGAAAACAAACATCGGAATCTTTGTAATATTTCATTTCGTATTTCAAGCGTTCTAGGCTACATTCTACCTCGAAGTATGTCCCAAAACACTGATAAAAATAAGAATTGTATCCTCTCATAAAAATAAAACCAAATAGAACGGCAATATGGCTTTAGTTCTTATTTTTCTTCACAAATAAGGAATTAAAGTTATTTGAAAATAAATTCTAATGGGAAGATGTTTCAAGAAAAGTAACTACACAGATCTTTTTGGCAAGTTTAAAACCCAAATAATCCTATAGAGTAGTTTTATATCGGAAGTAATGAAATTTATTCATTTGATAAAACATTCTGTTTATTTTCAGGTTTTTGTTTATAGTGAATTTTAAATAATATCATATACAAATAAATGCTATACTACAGTGATGTTTTTCATGGGTTCAAAGTCAAATAAATATTTGAAAATAAGATGTAAAAATATCGCATATTGTGTTTGAACATGTATGAGAATTTTGTAGAAGTTTTATATTTATGAACAACATATGTTTTAAAAAGGGAAGTATTTTCCTAGGAAATAGTTCTTAGATGTAGCGAACACTCTTTTGAATGAAGATAATACTCTTTTACAAACTTCAAACTTTTATAATTTAATTGAATTTGTATTATTTTAAAGATCTTCTTGTTTATACATCTAAAGACTTAAAATAAAAAGGATTAAGTCCATAAGATGACTCGTTTTGTTTTTAATTATTTTGTATAATGAAGTGAATGCAGTAAAGACTCAGGACCTTAAATAGGACGAAAGTTACAAATATAAAATAGTCAATTTATTCTTCACTGAAAGCTACAACTTAATATAAACAAGATTGAAAGTTTTCTTTTGAGCCGCCATTTGTAATATATTTAATATTATTGCTAGCTTTCCACCAAAGTTTCATAATGATTTTTTTTTTGGAATGTGTAAATTTCTGCAAGTTTCTCTCCCATTATTAGTTTTGCATAAATTTTACTTCTAGATTGGGGTATTTAATATGTATTAATAGGAATCCGTTTCAGACCTTGGCCGCGGTGGCCTGGTGGTAAGGTCTCGGCTTGTGAGCCGTAGGGTTTCAGGTTCGAGACCCGATTTCACCGAATAACCATCGTGTAAGGGGGTCTATTTCACGTTAAATCCGTCATGCCAAACGTCCTCCCGCTGGTGTGGTGTGGAGAGAGGGGTGCCACCTCAGGTGTCGTCCTCGTTATCTGACCGCGGTTCAATATTACGACGTCCTTCCCAAAATAACCCTAGTGTTGCTTTACAACGGAACGTTAATATAACTAAATTAAACTGTTTCAGACCTTTTATTTTCTCGCACAAAAAATTGTATTGTAATCATCGAAACATTGGAACTCTAGATTTTAACTCTCCATATTTCAGGCATTCTTGAGTTCAAAAAGCAATTTTTCGGAATTATGCCTCTTGTTTATGTCTATGAAGATGACAGCTGAAAACACGTTGAGCTATATAGAGATAATTTGCCCTATATATTTCCTGTTTAAAATGCTTTAATCGGAGTAAGAAATCGAATTTATACTGTTTTAGACTGCAATATTTTTCTCAAAAAACTAAGTTTTTATGCGTTTCTTATATCCTAATAATAATTAGTAATGCAGTAACATTTTAAATAAAAAAATCTCATCTATATTTCTAATAAAATATGACTGAGTTATGGAGTATTTAACGATTTTAGAGCATTTCAGAGATAGCTTCGAAGGAGATCTGCCAATGAACAGCCAGCGTTTGGTCGAGAAGCCATTATTAACATAAAATTAACGAAAATTCAGAACTTAATATATATATCCACCAAAATCGTCGCAGATAAGAACTTTTATTGAATATTAGTGCGTTCGAAAAAGATTTATTAAATAGGACTTATAGGATCAGGAAACCATGTCAAATTTTTTTGGCAGTCATTGATTCGAATATCGTAAATTACGACTTCTAGCAACAAATTTTTCCAATTAAAAATATATATCAATTTTTAATAATTTCATTTGCTATTATGCCTGAATTAGAGTGGATGTATAATGCATTTTGAACATTTTTCTATTCACTAGTTGGATTTGAAATTCAATTCAAATATAAAATTTTAGTGACATAAACTTACAAGGGGTGTTCAAATGAAAAGGTACGATACGACACTGTGGGTATAAATGTAGATTTTATTCAAAGTTTACACCATAGGCTTGAACACAATGATCTCATTGATTAACGAGCCGAAGGATTCCTTGTTCCCAGAATGCGCCCTCGAGTTCACCGTCCGAGTTGAAGCGCTTCCCTTTCAGATATTTTTTCAGGGGACCAAACACATGAAAATCGCAGGACGGCATGTCCTGGCTGTAGGGCGGAGGGTCAAGCTTATCCCACTTGAACTTGGCCAGTTCCGCGTTGTGACCCTGGACACGTGTGGAGCGCGTTATCATGGAGCAGAACCACACCCTCCGTGAGTAGCCCGGTCTTTTTTTCTTGATGGACCTACGTAGTCTTCGGAGTGTCTCGTAGTACATCGGAGTTAATGGTTCTTCTGTGCTCGAGGAATTCAACAAGTCAATTGGACTGCTCTAAGTACCTCTGCTCTCTCCTGCGCGCCCACGCATGCTCCGATCTACGCCGGAGACTCCAATCGCATCCCTATATGTCTCGCTAAGGCATAGGCAAATGTTTCTCCTATATGTCTCTCCCATAGTGGCATAGGCAAATATGTTAATCGGTTACGTTGTTACGACGTTTCGTACCATTTTATATTTTATACATACCGTTTTCAGTTGAACATTCCCTGTATATCATATAATTTATTTATCTAACTTGTGGCGATATTGAATACATACAGAACCAAGTACATATACCGTCCGATAAAAAAATTCTTGATCGCTAAAATTATTTTCTGTACTTTTATCATCAATATTTGGTTATACATACTGTGTTTTTTTAATTACAATATTCGGATATATCTAATAAGTGTACAGACAGTCATAGCTGTTGAAATATTTGCTGAACACATCTGATATAAACATGCAAATCTAATGATAAAACCATCGCTAGATTTCATCCATGTTCTCATCACGATTTTGAGTTATTCTGTTCACTTGCATACAAAAGGACCCGCAGAAAGAGTACTTTCTAACTAATTTCCTTCGAAATTTGAAACTAATTTATAATTTTGGTACTAAGAAAACATGCCAAATTTTATTGATTTAGTTCGTTTTAGTTTTGAGTTATCATGTCTATAGAGAATCAGAATAAAAAAAAATGTCTTTTTTTGGATTTATAAAGTCTAAAATTTAGAAAATTATTAAAATTCGAACTGAATTACATTCAATTATTATTATATCACAATACTTTCACTAAATATGTATTTTTATACAAGACATAAGAAGTATATAATTTGATTATTGAAAATATATTACATCAAAAAGTAATAGATGTAATAAATAGTTTCAAAGAAATTAGGTTTGTTGAATACGTTAGATTTTTTAAATAAGCTAAGTTTGTTAAATACGTTAGATTTGTTATATAACTTAGGCTTGTTAAATACGTTAGGTTTTTTTTAAAAATAAATTAGGTTTTGTAAATACCTTAGGTTTTGTTAAAAAATAAATTAGGTTTGTTAAATGTCTTAGGTTTTGTTAAAAAATAAATTAGGTTTGTTAAATGTCTTAGGTTTTGTTAAAAAATAAATTAGGTTTGTTAAATATCTTAGGTTTTGTTAAAAATAAATTAGGTTTTGTAAATACCTTAGGTTTGTTAAATGCGTAAGGTTTATAAATAAATTAGGTATGTTAAATACGTTAGGTTTTTTAAATGCGTTAGGCTTTTAAAATACATTAGGTGTGTTAAATGCGTCAGGTTTGTTAAATACATTAGTGTGTTAAATGTGTTAGGTTTGTTAAATACATTAGGTATGTTAAATGCGTTGGGTTTGGTAAATACCTTAGTTTTGTTAAATGCGTTAAGTTTGTAAATAAATTAGGTTTGTTAAATACATTAGGTATGTTAAATGCGTTGGGTTTGGTAAATACCTTAGTTTTGTTAAATTCGTTAAGTTTGTAAATAAATTAGGTTTGTTAAATATATTAGGTGTGTTAAATATGTGATGTTTGTTAAATACATTAGGTGTGTTAAATGCGTTAGGGCTGTAAATAAATTAGGTTTGTTAAATAAGTTAGGTTTGTTAAATATGTTAGGTTTTGTTAAATACATTAGGTGTGTTAAATGCATTCGTTTTGTAAATAAATTAGTTTTATTAAGTTAAAATAAATTAAATTTGTCGCCTTTCTAGCTATATATGCGAGTAAACATTTCCTTTGTTTGAATTTATTATCTAAGGAGGTATTTTATTCTTTTTGCATTTATAGTATTTAAAATTTCAGTGAATTATTATATATATTCAAACTACTATTTTACGTTGAACTGAATATCGTCGCTTAACAAGGTCATTTTTTTGGATCTCAATTTTCACAAGAAGAAATCAAAACTGAATTTTTCGCAACTAAAAGCAAATGTAGCAGATTTTTCTCGTAACTAGTAGGAACATGACACCATACTACCAATGTAAGTAAGAAAAGACTGCCATATTCGTTATTGGCTCCGAAAAGCTGCTTCTTCCAGCTTTTGTGAAATTTGAAAAACTGAGATAGATAATGTCGCTTGTTAAAGAACGATATGCTGAGTTTTGTTTTGAACGTTAAGCTCTAGAAATAGTCATAGACTCTAATTTCGTATATAAGAAAGATATAAAATATAACTTTCTAAAGGTAACTTTCATTCTCGTTTCTAAAGATAGCTTCTTTTCTACGTGTATTAAATTTTCTAAAATTTATAGGGTTTCAAGATTTTATTTATAAGTCTATAGACGTCTCACATCCTTGAATTAAGGTGTTTGGAAATGAATGTAAAATAAAAAATATATAAAAGTGGGTTTTACTTCAATATAATAAATTCATTGATTAAACCAAATATTCAAAATGGACTCTCAAACTTTACGTAATTCTGGATCCTAAATCATTTTCGGCTTAAATTATTATTTTTTATTAAAAAAAATTAAAAACTTCAAAAAAATCTTAATTTTATTTCTTATTTCAATTTATTAATTTATTCCATTTATATTAAGTAATTAAATAACCTGTTGTATTTTTATAAGTTAATAAAAATGATTTATTTCTTTTTAATTTGTATTTAAATCAAACTATCATTTTAACCCATCAAATTCTCTCCAGACATATTTAAAAATATAATAAATAAGATATTCGGTTGATGCCAAAGGTTATTATAGGCCCAAAAAGGGTTAAAGCAAGGAAAGATAAATGAAATTATTTAATTTCAATATATAAAGCTCTACCGACAAGATTATGATAACTTTCCTTATAATTACAATTGCTTCGTTAGAATCTAAATGAATTTAAGCAATTTATATTTTTAGTTTATTTCTCTAACTGCTACAGTTGTTAATTAATAAAACAATATTGCATTCTTAATGTTTAATACTGAATTCCCCTAATTTGCATTCAATGTAAATTCGCATTTTCTGACTGATCATAATTTGATGATACCATGATATATCCATGTAAATTATTTTACATACTAGAAATTTGATTATTACTTTTAAGGTAATACATTATTTGAAAAGAGTTGTATTTAATATTAATATTTCATTTTAAGAAAAGTCTCAATATTGCCAGTTGCAGTACAAACGTGATTATTAAATTATAGTTAAATTCTGTACCATTTATTCCTTTCAAATTAGTTTTAGAAAAGCAAAGCTGGTTGATAAGAGTGTGCAATATATAAATATAGTAGTATTGGTATTATTAATTTTTGATGTATTTATTATGTAATATGAGTAACAATAGTATTTATATTGTGAAAATTATTATATGAATTTCGATGCAATCCGAAAAATAAATATTGCACGTAATTATCACAATTAGTTCAGTTGCTATGATAAAATATAAATGAAAATTTCGTACTAAATATGGATGCGAATTATATTTATTAAAAGTAGATAAATAATTCAAGAATATTTATTTATTCAATTTTATTCAATTAAAACTAAAATAGGGACTTGAAGAAATATTTCATATTTGCATGAATAGACAGTATTACATAAATTAATTATTTATTAACCGATTTCAGCGAAGAGATGCTCACCCATCGTATTAATAACATTAATTTAATATTTTCAACCATCTTTGCTTTATATTATATTGTAGTAAAAGATCGTATTATTTTAGTAGCCATAGAACATTATGTGGGTGTGTAGGAAAATAGGCCCAGTTGTCCGAGCTGAGGGCTCTGTACAAATTTTATTTTTATATATTTATCAAAAATAGAAGATGAAGTATCTATTGATAGCGTAACTTGGAGTCGTGATCTTTCACAGGAAATAAAAATGGGCACAATTGGCTCGATAATTGCGGGTGAGGAATTCTATGTTTCCAAGTAGGCAGTGGGCAGTGAACTTGTGTTTTCTAACATTTCACTCTAAAATGAAGAGTGTTGGGAGGAAGGCTGCCAGCCTTGGCAGGGCCATGGACTTTCATATGAAATAAAAATTGACGAAATAAGTTACCATCGGTGTTTGTAGCTGAGATATTTAATTATGGTTTTCCCTGTACAGACTGAAAATTGAAAAGTTATATTTGAAATTGAAATTTGTTGAAAATGAAGAATGAGTGGGGTAGGGGATCACTAATACCACATTTTGAGGTCACGAGATTACATATGAAATAAAACCTACTGAAATAAAATAAACAGTTGGAGCTGAACTGCTAGTAATTATTTAAAATTTAGCAGTTCCCAATTATTTGAAATTTAAAGATATTTATTATGCTCAAAATGTTTCGGTTATTTTATCATGGAAAAATGAATCCTATTAGCTGAATCCAAAAAAAAAAAAAAAAAAAAAAAAAATTGGAGATGTCTCGTTATTTGCTCATAGAGAAGGAGCCTGTTTATTCGGCGTTTGTTGTTTCTTCGAAGTTATTAATCTGTTAACTTTTAAAATTTTATCAACCCCCATACAAAAATGTGAATTTCAATCTTCTTAATGCTATTTCCCAGTATCTTTGCCACTGCACTTCTTTGGAACTTGAAAATGGTTGCATCTGAAGTGAATTCATTATCTAAGGAGAAAATTTTGTTGATTGAGATAAAACTTCTTAGCTATATGCTGGAATTTGATGCTTTAATATTTTAAAACAAAGGATAACTTGTGAGCCTGCTACGACTTGGTTTTTATCGGAAAGTTTTGGATCCCTGTAATAAAGTTCCAAAGATAAGTTCATGCTTATATATTTCAATTGGATTAAACCTGTTATAACTAATCGATCACTTGATACTCTTATCTTGTTCTATATCAGAATTGTATCAAAATTTATTGTCTTGTAATATCACAATTCATTTGCGATATTTTCTATTTTAATACTCTTTTAATTCATTAACTTTCGGGAAAAAATGTAAAAATTTCAAACCTTTTTGAGCCTAGAATTATGAGGCATATGGGTTGTCAGATCATGTCAACATGTGTTACTAACAATTGACAGAACTCGACATAAAATGTCCAAGGCCAAAAATGTTCGAATTATTTTTTTATTATGAGATATTCTGAAATAAACATTTAGATAATTAATGGAAAAAAGAAATTCTAATAAAAAGTTATATTTTGTTTTAAACACTATATATATTTCATAAAGAACTATGTATTTTAATAATATGTATAACACAGAAATAAAAAGCAAACAAGTTTAAATTTATAAGCTTTAATTTAATACTAGTAAATCCATTTTTATTTGTTTAAAATTAGAAAATTAAATTTTTCTTCTTTCACAGTTTATATAGAAATATATATTTCAAAGCTATTAAGTTAGAAATTTTCTATTAACATACAATTAGATGTCATAAAATTACTTCTAAAGAAGTGTTTTTTTTGTTAGAAAATGAAATTCCCTCTCGGAACATTTCAAGAGTAAAAGTTAGCAAAAAACAAAAAAAAAAACAAAAAAAAAACAGTAGTAATAGTGCTAAAAGAATTATAATACATTTCTTCAATCGAATTCTGCAAGAAACGCCTTCTTAAGATTTCAAAACTATTGTTCAGAAAAGAAAACGCTAAAATTTAATTTGAGCTTTAATAGGAAGTACTTGTGGATTGCTCTGCTTTTCTTGTTTCTAAAGAAAGTCATTGAAATAGCATTTTATAATGTTTGCTTTGCCCGAATGAATTGACATCTATAAACATATTCATTTTACGGTAATTGAAATGTAAATGAAAGAAGAGAAGAGCTTCAAAAGAAGATGATTCAGTTTTTCTTAAAAACTGCTTCACAAATGACATGACAAACAATGAAGCGAATTTTAAAATACGTTTTTCCTCATTTCTAAAGTATTAATATTCAGTTATGAGCGGAAATGTACAAAATGTGAATTTAATAAATTTCTAATTTATGATCTTTCTTTGAAGAAGAATGTTTTTCTTTATAGCAATAAGTATTATGCTTTTTACTGAACTGAAAATGAACGTTTGGAATGCAAATATGTATTTAATTTATGATTTGCTAGGACCTTACAAGATTGCTTTTAAAAATCGTAATATAGCAATTTTTCAATAGCAAATAGCAAAAATATTTCAATTTTCCTACCCTATAAAAATCCCCTACCCTATAAAAAAATTTTCAATAGGGTAGGGGATCACTAATACCACATTTTGAGGTCACGAGATTACATATGAAATAAAACCTACTGAAATAAAATAAACAGTTGGAGCTGAACTGCTAGTAATTATTTAAAATTTAGCAGTTCCCAATTATTTGAAATTTAAAGATATTTATTATGCTCAAAATGTTTCGGTTATTTTATCATGGAAAAATGAATCCTATTAGCTGAATCCAAAAAAAAAAAAAAAAAAAAAAAAAAAAAAAAAAATTGGAGATGTCTCGTTATTTGCTCATAGAGAAGGAGCCTGTTTATTCGGCGTTTGTTGTTTCTTCGAAGTTATTAATCTGTTAACTTTTAAAATTTTATCAACCCCCATACAAAAATGTGAATTTCAATCTTCTTAATGCTATTTCCCAGTATCTTTGCCACTGCACTTCTTTGGAACTTGAAAATGGTTGCATCTGAAGTGAATTCATTATCTAAGGAGAAAATTTTGTTGATTGAGATAAAACTTCTTAGCTATATGCTGGAATTTGATGCTTTAATATTTTAAAACAAAGGATAACTTGTGAGCCTGCTACGACTTGGTTTTTATCGGAAAGTTTTGGATCCCTGTAATAAAGTTCCAAAGATAAGTTCATGCTTATATATTTCAATTGGATTAAACCTGTTATAACTAATCGATCACTTGATACTCTTATCTTGTTCTATATCAGAATTGTATCAAAATTTATTGTCTTGTAATATCACAATTCATTTGCGATATTTTCTATTTTAATACTCTTTTAATTCATTAACTTTCGGGAAAAAAATGTAAAAATTTCAAACCTTTTTGAGCCTAGAATTATGAGGCATATGGGTTGTCAGATCATGTCAACATGTGTTACTAACAATTGACAGAACTCGACATAAAATGTCCAAGGCCAAAAATGTTCGAATTATTTTTTTATTATGAGATATTCTGAAATAAACATTTAGATAATTAATGGAAAAAAGAAATTCTAATAAAAAGTTATATTTTGTTTTAAACACTATATATATTTCATAAAGAACTATGTATTTTAATAATATGTATAACACAGAAATAAAAAGCAAACAAGTTTAAATTTATAAGCTTTAATTTAATACTAGTAAATCCATTTTTATTTGTTTAAAATTAGAAAATTAAATTTTTCTTCTTTCACAGTTTATATAGAAATATATATTTCAAAGCTATTAAGTTAGAAATTTTCTATTAACATACAATTAGATGTCATAAAATTACTTCTAAAGAAGTGTTTTTTTTGTTAGAAAATGAAATTCCCTCTCGGAACATTTCAAGAGTAAAAGTTAGCAAAAAACAAACAAAAAAAAAAAAAAACAGTAGTAATAGTGCTAAAAGAATTATAATACATTTCTTCAATCGAATTCTGCAAGAAACGCCTTCTTAAGATTTCAAAACTATTGTTCAGAAAAGAAAACGCTAAAATTTAATTTGAGCTTTAATAGGAAGTACTTGTGGATTGCTCTGCTTTTCTTGTTTCTAAAGAAAGTCATTGAAATAGCATTTTATAATGTTTGCTTTGCCCGAATGAATTGACATCTATAAACATATTCATTTTACGGTAATTGAAATGTAAATGAAAGAAGAGAAGAGCTTCAAAAGAAGATGATTCAGTTTTTCTTAAAAACTGCTTCACAAATGACATGACAAACAATGAAGCGAATTTTAAAATACGTTTTTCCTCATTTCTAAAGTATTAATATTCAGTTATGAGCGGAAATGTACAAAATGTGAATTTAATAAATTTCTAATTTATGATCTTTCTTTGAAGAAGAATGTTTTTCTTTATAGCAATAAGTATTATGCTTTTTACTGAACTGAAAATGAACGTTTGGAATGCAAATATGTATTTAATTTATGATTTGCTAGGACCTTACAAGATTGCTTTTAAAAATCGTAATATAGCAATTTTTCAATAGCAAATAGCAAAAATATTTCAATTTTCCTACCCTATAAAAATCCCCTACCCTATAAAAAAAATTTTCAATAGGGTAGGGGATCACTAATACCACATTTTGAGGTCACGAGATTACATATGAAATAAAACCTACTGAAATAAAATAAACAGTTGGAGCTGAACTGCTAGTAATTATTTAAAATTTAGCAGTTCCCAATTATTTGAAATTTAAAGATATTTATTATGCTCAAAATGTTTCGGTTATTTTATCATGGAAAAATGAATCCTATTAGCTGAATCCAAAAAAAAAAAAAAAAAAAAAAAAATTGGAGATGTCTCGTTATTTGCTCATAGAGAAGGAGCCTGTTTATTCGGCGTTTGTTGTTTCTTCGAAGTTATTAATCTGTTAACTTTTAAAATTTTATCAACCCCCATACAAAAATGTGAATTTCAATCTTCTTAATGCTATTTCCCAGTATCTTTGCCACTGCACTTCTTTGGAACTTGAAAATGGTTGCATCTGAAGTGAATTCATTATCTAAGGAGAAAATTTTGTTGATTGAGATAAAACTTCTTAGCTATATGCTGGAATTTGATGCTTTAATATTTTAAAACAAAGGATAACTTGTGAGCCTGCTACGACTTGGTTTTTATCGGAAAGTTTTGGATCCCTGTAATAAAGTTCCAAAGATAAGTTCATGCTTATATATTTCAATTGGATTAAACCTGTTATAACTAATCGATCACTTGATACTCTTATCTTGTTCTATATCAGAATTGTATCAAAATTTATTGTCTTGTAATATCACAATTCATTTGCGATATTTTCTATTTTAATACTCTTTTAATTCATTAACTTTCGGGAAAAAATGTAAAAATTTCAAACCTTTTTGAGCCTAGAATTATGAGGCATATGGGTTGTCAGATCATGTCAACATGTGTTACTAACAATTGACAGAACTCGACATAAAATGTCCAAGGCCAAAAATGTTCGAATTATTTTTTTATTATGAGATATTCTGAAATAAACATTTAGATAATTAATGGAAAAAAGAAATTCTAATAAAAAGTTATATTTTGTTTTAAACACTATATATATTTCATAAAGAACTATGTATTTTAATAATATGTATAACACAGAAATAAAAAGCAAACAAGTTTAAATTTATAAGCTTTAATTTAATACTAGTAAATCCATTTTTATTTGTTTAAAATTAGAAAATTAAATTTTTCTTCTTTCACAGTTTATATAGAAATATATATTTCAAAGCTATTAAGTTAGAAATTTTCTATTAACATACAATTAGATGTCATAAAATTACTTCTAAAGAAGTGTTTTTTTTGTTAGAAAATGAAATTCCCTCTCGGAACATTTCAAGAGTAAAAGTTAGCAAAAAACAAAAAAAAAAAACAAAAAAAAAACAGTAGTAATAGTGCTAAAAGAATTATAATACATTTCTTCAATCGAATTCTGCAAGAAACGCCTTCTTAAGATTTCAAAACTATTGTTCAGAAAAGAAAACGCTAAAATTTAATTTGAGCTTTAATAGGAAGTACTTGTGGATTGCTCTGCTTTTCTTGTTTCTAAAGAAAGTCATTGAAATAGCATTTTATAATGTTTGCTTTGCCCGAATGAATTGACATCTATAAACATATTCATTTTACGGTAATTGAAATGTAAATGAAAGAAGAGAAGAGCTTCAAAAGAAGATGATTCAGTTTTTCTTAAAAACTGCTTCACAAATGACATGACAAACAATGAAGCGAATTTTAAAATACGTTTTTCCTCATTTCTAAAGTATTAATATTCAGTTATGAGCGGAAATGTACAAAATGTGAATTTAATAAATTTCTAATTTATGATCTTTCTTTGAAGAAGAATGTTTTTCTTTATAGCAATAAGTATTATGCTTTTTACTGAACTGAAAATGAACGTTTGGAATGCAAATATGTATTTAATTTATGATTTGCTAGGACCTTACAAGATTGCTTTTAAAAATCGTAATATAGCAATTTTTCAATAGCAAATAGCAAAAATGTTAATACAGTAGTTTTTAAGAGGATTTATCTTTACATGTGAAGTTTACTAAAAATACATGTAAAAATAAATTTCGTTCATTATTTAAATGTTATATTACATTGAAAAATAATAATATTAACACTATTTTCAATAATATCGTTACTTGAAAAACAAAATATTAGAAAAAAACTATTTGTGATATGCTTAATTTTTATTACATTTCATTTTAATTTATATACCAACTATGCAATAGAATAATTTATTGTTTTGAGGAATTTGCCCATTTTTTAAGGTAAGTTGAAATATTCGAGAAATTTCTTCAGATATGGAATGGATGACATATTATTACTATAAAATATCCTCAAAAACTGCAATATTTTAATAATAATAGTGAGTATATTATATTATATTTATGTAATATAATTATATTATGCAGTAAATATATGTTTGAAAATATCTATAACATTAATCTTAGATTTTGAATAATATCTATTAGCTACGAACATGTATAAATCATTAATTGAAAAAATTAACTCATCATTTAAACATTAGAATAATTAAGCATAGAATGTTTATCAATTGAAGTAAAGTTTTAGTTAATCTTGAGCTGTTATCATGAAAGAACCAAATTTCAAAGACTTTCTTTAAACAAATATTTTGTCAGCATTGTGGGGACTCTGTTATATTAACAAACAGAATTTTTAAAAATTCTTCTAATATCTTTTTGGGTTATATCAAACATACTTAACATACATGATTAGACAGGAAAAAGAATTGAATGGATAAGTTAGAATTGAATGGATAAGTTCCAGAAGGGAATGAAATCCTAATCGTTTAAAGGTACTGTAGCAGAAATATTATTTCCCAGGGAAGAAAAAAAATGTTATAAGAAAATGATTTGATACATTAAAAAAGAAGGAAGTATTGGCCAGATATGAACCTGAAAAGTTTATATTATTTAACAAAATAAAAATTGAGAAGGTATATTAAACGAAGAAATCAAATATAGTTTTTTTGTAACCTGAATTCATTTACTGAAACATTTATTATTTTATGAATTATATCTTATTTGCTTTACTAAAGAAACCTTTTAAATTTGCTAGCGCTGCGTATTCAAAAACGATAGTAGGCTGAATTTCTTAAACATTTTTTTAAAAACGTGAGCATATATTTTTTATTATTTAGTGGTATAAAAATATTGGTATTTTAAACATAAATCCTTAAGGGATTAAAAACTTCTTGATTTTCAAAGAAATGGAAGTAAGTATTAATACCTAAATAAGTAAGATCATAATATAAAGCTTATTCATGCTTTTATCAAATGGGGTAGTAAGGCTTTAAGGTATTTTCAATAAACTGGGAAAAAAAATTAGAAATTAAAATTGGTAAACCTTTGTTTAAATTTGCAAAATTCAATTTCTTATTTTCCCAGTGGCTTCTTAAAATGTAATCACAATGTTGTTCATTTTTAATGTGGTTCACTTTATTTTTTCGCACTAAGAACAAAAATATTCAACAATTTTTTAAAAATTTATTCTGTGTACTGCAAACAATCTTATCATAATTTTAAAATCTTTAAAGGATAAAAATATTTCAAGTAAGCAACGATAATAAATAAAAATAAAATATTATTTTTTAATTCGCGTTCAAAATGTTTTTAAAATATAATCTGTCCAAAAAGAAAACGACTTTAAAAATCCCTGATTTTTAAGAATACTTTGAATGCGCCCCTTTCAATTTGCGTTTTTCCACAATTTATACGTCGATTCAAATGTATCCTCCGTTTCTTGAATGACTATTGGAATCGTTTTTCGTCCCGTCTGATAAATATCACGGCTAATTTTTTTACCTTTTTTTTTCAATTCTTTGACTTTTCAAGATGGATTTCATTACACGGAACGAAAGAATGTCTGTGGACTCAAATCTGGACAGTTCCAACATATACTTGAACTAAATTTGAAAGATTCAATAAATTCTGAGTAGCTCTGTCACAATTCATGTTTTGCTCATGAATCTGGAGACTAAATATAAATTTTTCTTTATTGGGATTCGATATTTTCTTCCAGGTGGTATCTAAAAGTTACCAGAAATTTGGGGGAAAATAGTAGTTAGCGACGGACAATATTTCGAATCATGAATAGGTAATCACTTTTTAGACTAAAGCTTCAAAATTTCAATGAAAACGATGGAAGCTAAGCTGTACAACTAATTTGAATTTCATTTCATTGGAAATGAAGCAGGAATTATGATAAATTATCTTATATTGATCACATCTTAGAGAAATCACTTTTGAAACAAATTGGAGAAAAAAATCAATATAACTATCTTCTGTTCATATCAAATATAGAAAACAACTCTACCAATTGGACATACGAAGTATTATCTGTATATATCAGCAAATTACAAAGACATCTCCAATAAGATAATAAATAAGCGACCATAACTACAATGGACGAAGATCTTGAACGACTGTAGTTTTTTTCACACATATTTGCCCATTATACATCAATCCAAAAATGTTCTGCAAAGGTCTTAAGAACATATATCTTTTTAACTTAAATATTTTGGATTTATCACAAATCCAGATTCATTAAGAAAATGAATCATCCCTCACATACGAAAAATATTTTCTCTTGAATTTACTTCAAATCATAAATAATTATTTAAATATTATTTTTACATTTTGCATAATACCCTTTAATGATAGAAAATTACTGATTTAAATCTTCTAGAAATGAAAGCATTTAGATTACCCCCTTTCAAAATGATTCACTTTGTATGATTACCACAGTCACTTTTTAAAGTATTAATCATTAATGATGTTCGTGATCTTCTGAATGAAGATTAGAAATGAAAGAGCCTCTAATAATATTTTCATCATTAAATGAATTTACACTCATGTCCATAAATTAAAGATAATTCAGAGTCACGCGGAAATCGAACTCTAAAATATATCACCCGTAAAATCACTGCACGCATCTTCAAAAATCATATGCAAATTGCAGGTAGACACCAGATGACACCGATAGCGTCATAATGACGAGAGTGTAAGAGAGTGATGTATAAGGAATACAGGCAAAGAAGT
This sequence comes from Argiope bruennichi, assembly GCF_947563725.1. Classification (NCBI taxonomy): domain Eukaryota; kingdom Metazoa; phylum Arthropoda; class Arachnida; order Araneae; family Araneidae; genus Argiope; species Argiope bruennichi. The sequence continues at coordinate 67,164,621 of NC_079153.1, read as the reverse complement.
AAAATTGTTCGCAAGAGCTTTATAAGTCTTTCAGTACAATAACCGCATATTTATGACGCAAAGGACGCATTTGGATGATTTTTTAAGTGGTAGAATTTCGGCCGTCTGGAATGTGGGCGTTCCCAGCTGGAAGAGTCAGAGGAACTTGTAATCGTCCAGAGTATCATCTCCAGGCTTTGACAACGATTCCAAGATGATGGAAATGGGAGTAGACGTTACAGTACATGTCGCCCTCCGAATTACAACGATGAATGAGGACCGGTATTTTGCAGTTGCTGCCAAAAGAAACAAATAGGGCATAGCATCAGACCTATCTCGTTAGCCTTCTTCAGCCACTGATACGACAGTTTCAAGGCAGATTGTGTACAGACACTTGGTCTATATGCTCGTAGGCCTGTTAGATGTAATCCACTTACTGCAACTCACTGCTGCCTGCGGTTAGCCTGGAGTAGAGAGCATGCATTATGGACACCGCAACAGTAGGCTTGTGTGATGTTTTCCAACGAGTCCAGGATTAGTTTGCAGTCTGATTCCCGCCGGTCGTTTATATGGATAGCGCCAGGTACCCGTTTGCACCAAGAGAACATCATTGAACGATACCGTTACAGTGGTGCAGGATGTCTCATTTGTGGAGGAACTATTCTAGGTTCCAAAATTGACCTGCATGTTCAAATTGGAACCATGACAGGCCAAATCTATTGGGACGTCATTCTGGAACAACATGTACGTTTGTTTCGGGGCGCCATGAGCGCAGAATTCGTGTTTATGGATGACAACGCCGTTCTCACCGTGAAAACATAGTAAACGAATGCCCTCGATCGGAGGATATCACCCGTATGGACAGGCCAGCATTCTCACCGGAATTGAATCCAGTAGAGCATGCATGGAACATTCTTGGCCGACGAGTTGTAGCCCGTCAACCACCTCCTACATGTCTACCGGATTTTCGGAGAGTATTGCTTGATGAGTGTTGTAATATTCCCCCAAGATCAGATCGATAATTTGATACTCAGCATGCCTAGGCGTTGTACGGACTGTATTGCATCATCTGGCAGACATAGTATGTAATAACCATCATACCAACCATGTAATATTGGTTTCGAAAATAGGTTTTTTTTTGTATTTTGCTTTTTAATTTTTTTGTAGTTTTTATTTTGTAAATAATTGCAATTTTTATTAATGATATCAAACATATAGCATCTTTTTTTGCTCTTTACCTTTTGTTTAAAAAATATGCTTTACAAATAAGTCACATTTGTTTTTCATCCGCCTCTCTCTCTTTTCCTGAACTTGCATTATCCTTAATTTATGAAAATGAGTGTAATTATATTACAATATTTTTATAATTGACGATGAAATATTTTAAATATACGAAAACGATAACGCATTTAGAAATTCTCATAATATGAAGAATAAAATTTAAAGGATATTCTAGACAGGATTTGTCTTAAAAACATTATAAAAATTCAAAAAAGTAGAGATTGTGTAAAAGTAGAGATTTTCAGTTTTCATGATGATTAATTCAATTGTATGATTGCCCCACTCAAGTTTTCAAAGAATTAATCATTAATCAGGTTAGTAATCTTTTGAGTGGAATTAATTTGATTATATTACAATATTTTTAAATGGTGATAAAACATTTTAAATAAACCAAAAGCATTATATACATAGAATTTCTCATAATATGAAGAAAGAAATTCCCATGGTTATTCCAGACGGAATTTGTGTTAAAGACATCATAAAAATTCATCCACCATTAAAAATGGAAAAAATTTGCTTTTCTTTGTTCAGCTATTATTGGTCTCCATAAATCTTAATCTGTTCTCATGTTTTTGCACGAATTAAGTAAACAAGAATCATTCAAAGTAAAACATAAAACTTTCTATCGCAGAGTTCTTTTGATCTCAATGTTTGCTCATTTAAGGGGAACTTCCTACTGTTTGCACTTTCAATAAATGTTTCATAGCTGTATTTTAATATTTTGGACAAAAAAAAAAAAAAGATTTCCATATCAATTTGTGATCCATATAAATTCATGAAACTCTGTAGATTTCTTTAAGTGTTAAGAAAATTTTGTCTTAAATTATTTCCAAAGACAATTGTAATTCAGAGTAATGGGTGTAAATTAAAAATGTGTGATTAGCAAGTTTTTACATGTCTTCATCCTTTAGATAATAAAAATATAAGTGTTGTAAGTTTTTTATTCATAGTATTTGGCTGACTGTAATTAAATATTAAGATCGCAATCGGAATATTAAATTAGTATTAGCAATCATTTTTATCATTTGCATTCTTAAAAACAAATTAACTGCTAGAAACACTAATATAATTTTAAAAATATTTTATTAGAAAAATTTATTATTATTATTTTCTTATTCAATGCAAATTGTATCCGCTAATGTAAGGAAAACAAATCTTTTATTAATTATACTATTAATACAGAGGGCGATACTTTTTATAATTCCATTATGAAGTAGATGAAAATAATAGATGAGTTTCAGGAGCAGTTATTTAATTATTTTCTAAGTCCCGCATCTCACAAGACAAAACGAAAATACACGACACTCGCTTAGAATACAATCTAATAATGACACCCAAGAAGGACCATGGGAAATATACCTTGAAGTTAATAAGGTAGCGCCATCTGTTGTATTAAAAGAGAAAGTAGTAGAGTTATGTAACCGCTACATTATTAAGTATCATGGCAAAACGCCCGAACAGTACAGTCGGTAAGGCACTGGCATAGCATCCACGAATGTTATTAAATATCACACTTGTGACGTCCGCTGCTATAGATTTAAACAAAATTGACTTAATATAAAATTTTCTAAATGCATACATTTAATATATATTATTAATGTTTATTACATTTTTTTCTGTAAAACTCATTCACCCATTGACATATTAATATGCAGTGAGTGGTATTCAATAAATAATTCAAATGATAAACCAGGCGCTAACCACAAATGACTCGCTTAAATATTCCCTTTCTATCTCAGAATGGTCATTGTCATGACAGTAGAAAGCGTAAAATTGCAATTGTTTCCTAAGAGTCGTCACCGGTCACTGCATAACCCTTCTCGTAGGAGATATATACCATCATTTGAAAGGAATAACTTGTTATCACCATTTTTTGCCCAACACTGAAGCGAAAAACTCATTTTTGTATTCGTCAACTATAAGTTTTTTTTTCTACAGTTTCATGACTTATCTCCCTCCAAGTTAAATATCCCATAAGGATAAGGAATACATTCGTAAATAATGTTAAGACACTGAACAAATATTCTAATTACGAGTCGAGCACAAGTTGGGATAGTAAATTCTTCGTAATATCATCCATTAATATCACTGTGAGATAGATGAAGAGACATATCCAACAGATGGGGCATCTAATAGTTGCCTGGAAATCACATGGTACGAAGGGAGCTCAAAATCAGAAGTGAGAATTAAATTGTATGTTTATGAAAGGTTTATACAATGGGATTTTGATAATAGAGTTTCTAGCCTTCTTGAAATCTATGCAATCGATTGATTATTTTCAATTTTGTTAAGCATAATATTATTAAAAGTCAGAAAAAATGGAATGTCACAACTTTCTTATCATGAAAACAAATAAGGAAATATAAATGAAGTATAAAATGGGATAAAAAGCGTCTAAAGCAGATAAATAATATGATATGGACAGATACAGAATAAATAAATGTAAATAAAAAAATACAGAAAGAGAATTCAAGTGCTTACAGCCATAACGCAAAGTGCACCAAAGAAACAAAACTATCCCTTTATTGAAAAATTATGAGAGTACGTTTTAGTTAAGATGAAATAAAGAGGAACATTTGATGAGAAAATGAAATTCAAGACTTCCATTGGATAGCTTTCAACGCTTAGAAAACATGGTTTTAGATAAGTGCTGGCCTAAAAGCACGATGAATCTGCAAACGCAGATAACAAAGAAAACGAGAAGTTTTCTCTTGAATTTTAATAGTAAAAAGGGATAATGTGCCGAATAGATTTTTTTTTATTGCAAGGAAACTGGCTTATTTTAGAAAGCAACAGGATGAAAAATAAGAATAATATTGCAGGACATAAAATATTCAATCGCATAAGAAGATTACATTCAAATTTTTCATTGGATAATTTTCAATGCTTGAATTTAAATAACGCATGATGAGTTTGATAGTACAGATAAAAAAAGGAAATGCGAAGTGTTGTCTCGAAAATCAATAGAATAAAGAAAATATTGCGCCGAAAAATTTATTATAGGGAGATGAGATTATTTTAGAAAATCATGCCAAAAGCAGCAACAGTATGAATAATAAGAACATGATTCCAAGCCACAAAACTCTAAAAAATAATTTTACCTTTAATTTAGCAGCCGATGCTGGTGAAGTTAAAGAAGCTTCACTATCTTACATGTTTGATCATAATCCTTAGAAATCTAGATCTTAAAAAGAAATCCAGAGATAACGAAATTATTTCAAAGATATGGAGTTCGGGCGAAATGTTCTTCCCAAAGTATAATTGTTTATAAATTGTTTCCCAATCACCATGGAATACTTAAAAAACCATTAATTATTAATGAAAGTACTGATATTGTAAGATATTAGAATCCGAGCCTGGATCCTCAAAACGTATTGAAGGACTTTTCAAGGTCAGCATATTAGATTATTCCTCCAAATAAAATTAAAGCATTTCCTCTACAGTTTCCTAATCCTACTTGCGGATCAAGAGTTTACAGCTATTAAAAAAAAAACTGTACTTGCGCACATTTCTGTTTCTTCTCATCGACTATGCAAGCATTTTAAACTTATTAAAGCCTCAAAAACTTTAAGCAGGGCCATTCAAAAATATTCAAAACATCCTAGATAAAAGTCATGCGCAGACTACGTTAAAAGTGCTGTAAACGAAGAACATTTTCCTGCAATTGAGGCGGAAGTTGTGACGGCAGTTGGAACTGCAAAATTAAAAGTGAAGAAAAACAAAGATCTTATAAGCGCAAAAATTCCATGAAATGTAGAATAAAGAAACCAAGAAAAATAAAATAAAAAAAGGATGTTTTCTTCTGAAAGACATGATGTCGAAAGACGATCAATACGAACTTCTTGTTTTAAAGGTCGTTTTATGAAAAGGAAAGATGTTCTAAAAAGGGTCCTAAAATAGTATCAAAGTTAAATTGTGGTTTTTCAGCTTAGTGAGAGCTACAAAAACATGGCTATGACGCACTTAAAAAAAATTCTGAGGGGATAAGAAAATAAGCATTTCACAGTTTTTTTTTTATCACACCGCTAACAAAAAAAATCTTGATTGATGAAAGTATAAAAGAGTATAGTCATATGTTTTATTTTTAATGCACATATAAAATTAAAGTTAGAAATTATGTAGTTAATTATTTATTATCAGAGACCTATAGAACAAATAAATACAATATCCCAAATATCCCAAAATGTAAAATTGGATTGGGCTGCAGACAAATTCAATTAATAAATATTCTTTTAAATGGAATATGATCGTTTCTCCAATCAATTACTGTATCCTACAGAATGTAAAAAATAACGTAAATTAAAAAGTTGTAAAATTCAACTACATACGTGCCCTCTAGTTATAAACTCTTACCGTAAATTATCAGTTTCAAATTATAATTCTTAAAAAATTACGTTGAAAAAGTTACATTATATAAATTAATTATTCGTGCGGCTACTTCATTTAAATTATACTTTTGTTTTAATAAAAGTAATTCTACTTTTAATTGAATTATATCATTTACAAATAAATAAATCATATCATTTACAATATCATTTCAATAAAATGTCATTGGAGTTTAGTACCTAAGTCAGGGTTTCTCAAATTGTAGATCGTGACCCATAGATAAATCTCGAGCCAAGTTTCGGTGGATCGTGAAAAGATCTTCAATGTATTTATAAAGTGTTTTTTTTCCTGATCAAACGTGACGTGCAGAAATAGATCTTGAATGATTTTGCAGAATCCAATTATTTTCAAAAATATGACGTGAGCTCAAAATCTGCATCAAGCTATTGTAGTAACACGATAAGAAAAAGTGCAATTCGGAAATAAGCGACTTAGATCAGCTCAGACACTGTCAGCCCAAGAAGAATAAAATTATGAACGTTCAATTCATTACTAATGCTCAGTTCAGCGTATTTGCCTTTAATTTTGAAGCGAGACGCTATTATTCGTGAAAGTATTGATGATATTTTATAATTACTGTTCTTTTTTTGAAACAAAACTCCTTTTAAAATCATTAAACATCTTACGGAAAGAACATATGCAGCTCGTCGCAATCTAAACTACTCAAGGGAACATTTATAGAGTCGGTTTCTAAATATTATGTTGAAATTTTTGAAAGCTTGTGAATCTTTAATCGGAGAATTCCTTCTCAGTAACTCTTAAATTCATTATTTTTGCACTTTATGGCTGAATGTGTTATATAGTTATCTTTTAAATAGAAATTCCTGACATGAAAGTTTTAAAGCCTGTCTTCTATTGCCAAACTTATTGACGTTTTTCACAAAAACAATGCACAAACTAAAACCTTATCTCTTTGTTTTTTTAGAGAAAGATTTGATTTTAGTTTTAAACTAAATGTCCATTACATAAAATCAATAAAGCCAATAAAATCTGTACTGTTATCGTTTTTCGGATCAATATTAAAATGAGCCATAATAGAAGCTTTGAGATAGGTCCCTTTCTGATGGTTAGAAACAACTAGTTTTACAGTTTAAGTAAGCAGCTATTTCGGAAGAGCTATTGATAACGACAGCCAATCCACTGTGGTATTCTGGCGAGTTGATACTGATGGGAATAGGTGAATAAGGATTTAATTAAAAGATTCCGCTTTGTGACTTAAATTTTAAAGGCATGTATCGAGAAATTTTAAGTCATAGTAAAGCCGTAAGTCATTTTAAGTTGTAGTCGATGTTGTAGTACAAATCTTATTACCATAAAATCGTCCCATAATTTTCTTCCGTTTACTTATTATTTATCTTATGACTGTACCTAAACTTATTTATGTTAAACTGAGAAAATAATTTAATAAATTGTCGTATTACATAATCAATTGTCCGGACGATAGCAAACTGTCTTACGGTCTCATTTTCAAGTAACAATTTACTCAAGTACTAAGATATATTTTACGTAGTAATAAACTATTTTCACTATTCATGGCATAATAGAATATTAAGAAGATGTACAATGTTCTATACATCTAAGAGTGTTCTATACAGTGTACATCTCACTAAGATGTACACTGCTCTCACCAGACACTTTTCTTTCTAGACGTCTAGATAATAGGTTCTTCTAGGATTGAATATGATTTGAAATTTTGTTATTAGCAAAGTTACAGTGTAAAATCTAATAGAACAATGAGGAATTATTTATGATAAATATTGCTGTTTCAATTTGCTTCCCGTTGAATAAAAAACTAATTTTTTTAAAATTCGACAAGGTTTGTAAAGTGAAAACGGAAGGTGGAAAAAGGATTGCACAGGCGAATTTATTATAATAGTGAATATATTTTAAAATAAATTCACAATTTATTCAGCAATCATTTAAAAATATATACGAATGTGTCTGACAGATTATCAACTTATATTTATATGCCTTGTATGCAACTTGCATGTAGGCATGTATTATATTGTCTAATATAAATGTGCTCAACATGAATTTTTAAATTTTTGGAATGAATGTATGAATGGTGAATAGTTTCACTGGATGAGCTGAAATTCTGACAGGGCTAAACTGCAAACTTAAAATATAAAATATAATAGAACAATGTGGAATTATTAATAATAAAAGTTGATGTTCCAATTTGTTTTATGTTTAAACAGCGCATAAAAAGCTAACATTTTTAAAATTTGACAAAGCTTTTAAGTAGAAAACCGAAGGTGGAAAATTTATTTCATCAGTGATTCATTATATTAGTTAATATGTTTTAAAATAAATTCACAATTTCTTAAGCAAAATTCAAAAATATATTAGAATATGTCTAATACATAATCAGCTTACAGCGATATATCTAGTATATAGACTATATATATGGTTATACTACATAGCCTAGTACAGATGTGATTAACATAGATTTGTAAGTTTTTGGTAATGAATGCATAAATAGCGAATATTTTCACAGAATAGTTTGAATCTATAGCAAAGTTAAAAAACAAAAACTTTAGCGTGAGGATATTGAGATATTTGAATGAATTGCAGTATTAGAAGTAAATAGGATTAATTTGTAATTTTTATTAAAGTGACAGCATGGAAATGAATATTTTAATGAGGGTGTCCTCTAAGGTAAATAGTTTTTAATAAACTACATGTTTTGTTGTTTTCAAAGTCTTAGAAATTACAAGCCTTAAAAAAAATTATCGGAATCAATTTTTCAAATAATTGAAACAAACTTGTTCTTTAAGTTTTTTAGAAATTAATATTCATATATGTAGTTATTTATTAAAAACAGGAAATATCCAATTTCCAATTTATTAAATTCAAAATTTCAGTACTTTTCATCTGATTTCAAACTTGTTAGATTTCTCAATACAACTTCTTAAAAGCAATTTTTCGAGGAACGAAATCTTTTTCTCATTTTACTTTGAAAACATTTGCATTTTGAATTTACATGAAATATTATTGTTGAAATCTTTAATATATAATAGTCTGTTGTTATTAGTGTATAAATCATTTGTCTTGTTTGGGCTTTAGTGTGTTTTATATACAAATAAAATAAAGTTGATACTATTCATTTTTAAATTCTAGATACTGATAACTTACTTTCACATTAAATAAAAGAGCGCTGGAGCACCCTTTTAATCTGAATATGTGAGGATTCTTTGAGAAAATATCTTAAAAATTTCAACAGGCGTTGAGTAACTTAAAACAAGAGTGCCAATTTTAATGCCAAATTCCGAAATCAGAATAATAAATGTTCATTCCAACTGGATAAAAAGTTATTTTCTATTTCATATATTTGTCTTATCTTATCTTATCTTATCTAAGGATCTTATTATTTAGAAACATAAATAAATAAGGCCAATAACATCTATGTCAATATTCAATTCTCCAAAAACTTAGAAGAGAATATTTGACTATTAAATATATTTAATTCTCATATACTCTTGAGTTCTCTGTTAGAATTCGAGAATGTAGTTCACGCTACTTTCGTTGCGATAGTATATTTCAAAATCTTTAAACCCTATTTTTACGGAGTTTTTAAGAAGAATTCAGACTCAATTAAAAGTTTGAATGCAGGTAGTTTAGACTAAGATGAATGAATCTGGAAATAAAATAATAACCATAATGAAATCTGGCATGATATCTGATGATAGACGTTTTATTGAAAAAGAGAGTCTTCTGTCTTGATAAATTTCTCTGTATTCTTCTTTTAAATCTGTCGTTTAGCTGAGCCCTCGGTGGCTTCATTGCGGAATATTGTCTTCGAGAGCAAATGTTACTAAATTATAGATTCGATTCAACAAAAGATTTACCATGTAAGAGCAAGTCTAATTTAAATTATGTATGTCAAAGTCTTATATATTTCTGCTACTTTAATGGAGTAGTTCGGAAACCTGAATGCTGTCTTATACCAGTATTAGTATTTAAGTGGCATAGGCTCATTCCCAAATAGCTTTTGCTAAGCTTTGAAATGGAACGTTGACCCTATAAATCAATCATAATAGCAACGTTAAATTTTTCTTTCTATTCTTAATTGATTATTTAATTACAAAATTTATATCCTCAAAGAATTTCTAGAAATATAATGATTAACTCACTCACATTTCCTTAAAACTCATGAATTTTTATTTTAAATGTGTTTCATGACGATATATCAACGCTTCATTTATTTTTTCAAACATAATTCTCTAATGAAAAGCTAAATAATTTGTTATTTAATTGTAATTACCTTGCGTTTCAAATCTATTTAAAATCAACATTACGATATTATTGGAATAAAACTCTCAACATTTCATCTCAAGTATTGAGATCTACGCTGTAACACACCTCTTATTCAAACTTCTATATCACATTAACTAAAATATATTTTAAAATTCTGATATTTCAAGTTATATCAGGCATGTAAAAATAGAAATCTGCGCAAAAAAAAAAAAAAAAAAAAAAAACTTTTTTCTTTATAAACTGTATATTGTAAGTCACAGTCAGGCCTTTCAGAGAACATCAAATTAAATTTTTTTTAAAAAATATAAATTGCAAATCAAATTAAAAGCACATACCACTGAGAAAAGAAAAATGTATGATGAAAATCTCTCTCTGCAACTGAGAAAAAAAAATCCATCTTTTCTTTTTTAAAGAGTATTCGAGTAACTACGACATAAACAGACCGTGTGACAATAAAAAAAATGTCAAAAATAATAAATTGACATAATTTAAAGTCAATATACAAAATATAAAATATTTTTCTCTGAAAGCTAAAAAAATAACCTCTTTATTATATACAACATATAATTGAAATGTTTCTCTTTCCAAGATTTTATTTTCTTTTTCAAGAACATGATTTTAATACTTTCTCTTACAAGGGTATGCTCGACAAGTGCGTCGAATTACTTAATTTTTAGTATATAAAGCAGCAATTAAACGAAAGTATTAAATAATTTAAAGCGTAAAAATCACTTAAAAACGCTTCCTTATTTTAAATGCACTTTATGTTACTCTAATGATTGAAATAATAATGAATGTTCCAAATAGAAAGTATCATCTATATAGGAAGTTAAGTAAATTCGCAGGGTTAAGGTTATATATACTCTTCTATAGTACGATTCTAAACTTCAGTTTATATTTTAATTCTCCACTTTCATGACCTTTGTCTTTCACTCATTTGTGCAATCTTGTAACTATATATCTGTGAATATTAAATAATCGAAAATCGAACGAGAAATATAATTATTTAATTGCTCCCAAGAGCATTTCACCATATTCTGGTTTAACACCATGAATTATAAACAAAACGAAACTGCAAGCTGTCAATCATTCCAATAAAAAATTTATATTCGTGTTCGCATTCGCAGAATTCTTTGTTTCGAACATTTGACGTAATTTTACTCTGAAAGTTTCATTTATGTAATCATTCAATGACTATGTACCTGTCATTTGTTCCTACATCGTTATCAGTATGCCATGTGTTAGATATGTTACATTTTGATTTCTTAATTATTGTTTTTCGTGGTTTCCATGGGATTCAAACTATCTTTTGCTTATCTAAATTATAGTTTAATTTTCTAAATAGTATTTGGAATGCTATATTAGCTGTCACAGAATAAATATCATATGGTACAAAGTCAGTAATTTCAGTCAAACTATTAAATGGTTCCAAGTTTTTGAAGAAAGTTTTTCAAAATTTAATTTGATTATAAGCACTGTTGAAGCTCATTTACTTATAAGTTGCTCTTTCCTATACTGAGAAAATTTCGTTACTAATTTGCTTTTTAATTGTAATATTTATTCATATTATACATACTTCTGAATAGAATATATATTTTGGAATATTCCTTTCTCCAAATAATTAAATAATTTATACTGTCTTAATATGATAAAAAAGTTGGGAAGAGTGTATATATAATATATATATATATATATATAAACAAATTTTTTTCGATAGAGAAAACGAGATGTTTGATTTTAAAAATAAACTGACTATAAAATATCTTTGCAGCCCATTACATATAATTTAACCTATGCAAATGATCCATTTCATTACTAGAACAAAATATTTTATGATATTTCCATGAAGATATTTGATATTCTGAATGTCATGTAATATCTTAATGGCATCGTAATAATGCATTCTCTGCTAATAGGTTTATGATTGATTTTTGGAACATTTTACAAACTTAGCCTTTATTTAAAAAGTTTCAAAATCCAGTTTGATTAATTACTGTTGCGATTTTCTAATAATTTAAGGTTTTCCTTTCTAAATATTTTTATAAGTTGTAAAACTGCATTCTAAATTTTTAAATGGAAAAATAATTTTATTCCAGTTATTTAATAGTGTCTTTCAAATATTTAAATAAGACATATTAAACGTAGTCTCTGGATTAAAGAATGAGTGTTTTTGGTAATTATTTACTAATATAATTCATCAGATATTTACTTAAGTACGATTCATAAATTAATTTCACGAAATTAATTCATGTTATCTTTTTAAGATATCTCCGTTTGCATGTAAATAAAAATTCCGCTTCATTAAAGGTGATATGTATTTAAGATTTCGTTCTTAATTTTGTTATTATGAATGAAGATTTATATGTACGTATAAAATCATTAAGACTGAATAAATAAACAAATGACAAAAATACTCTCTTTGTAAAAATGATATATGAATTCCATTTATATTAATTTCTCAAAAATTGATTCAAGGAAAATTGTTTTCAATTAGCTATTTCCAGATTTGGTGGAAAAGTAATTTTCTTATTCGTGTAAATAAGTAATAAAGCAATTAAATGTAATAATGATATATTAAAATATATATTATTTCATCTAAGAATATCTACGAAAAAGATACGATATACATAGTACTTTTAATAAAAGACAAATGACATTATTCTCTAAACATATGGCATAATAGAAAAGCGTAGCACATTTAAGTAATAAAATTTAAAGTTTATAAATAGATTATTATAAGTGAATATTTGACGAATTGAAATAAGGGAACCAATTTTAATAAAATAAAACTTATATATATCTTATAATCTGTACAAGCAATGCGTATGTGACTAGTTTAATTTTCTTCCGTGAAAAGAATTGTAAAAAGTTTTCTATTTTCTCTTTTTACGAAATTTTAGCGGAGTTACGAATATATCAAATGATCATTAATAAATTAAAAATATGTAAACACGTTCAAAATGAATTGTATTTTTAAACTCTTATGTTAGGAATTTTAATTATATGACATTTTATTTTTATTAAAATATATTTTATAAAATATATCATAATTTTTATTAAAAAGATGTATATATTCACATTGAAATTTTTATAAAATTTGATTTGTTAAAATCATTTTAATTCGTAATTCTCGCACAAAAAATTTCGAATCGCTCAATACTTTAAGATACGATAAGGTAAATTTCTGAACAAAAAACGAAGTAAGAAGCACCATATTTTTCTGATAAGCAGCAAAATAATTTTTTTTCAAATAATTACTATAATTGAAATTAGTCTGGAAATTACGAGTAAATATAAGAAATAAATTTCTTTAAAGAAGAAAACGGAAAGCAAGGTCATTTGAAATTAATTTTCGAAGTGCTTGTACAGGATATTAAAAATCTTTAATATAAATGTGCATCCTTTAAAGTGCGATCAATAAAGGTTCCAGAGTTTGACCATCAGAAGAATTCAATAATGTTCTATTAGATTTTAAGAAGATAAATATAGATGAATTTGAATTTAAAAAATTACAAATAGTTTTACATGAATTCAAAAAATTTTAATATGGATTTGAATCGTTGAAAGTGTGATCGAAATAGGCTTCATCTTAAAATTCCTGATCAATTCGAAAATTTTACTAAAGAAAACTTAGATATGAACTATATAAATCAAATAAATTTAAATTAATATCATTATCACCTTAATAAGCATTATTATAAACCTTCTCATCTTTAAGCAAAGAATTAATTGAGGTATTCGTCTTTATCTCTTTTAATAAAAACATCTTTGCTTTATAAGTATTGTTAAAGAAAGTGTTCTTTAATGAAAATATAAATAAAAACAATATAAAAGTCAATTAAATAAATAATAACAATAAAATTGTTTTAATTTATGTAGCACAATAAAAAAAATACTCACTCCTCGATACCTAGAAGACGAGGAGCAGTTGTCGTCAGGGAGTTTTCCAAAACAGCAGAACTTTGGCGACGGAATTCGGAAACCTCAGTCAGAGAAGCTCTCGCAAGTGAATCTGTGCTTTGGAAACTGTTCCAGAAAAGTATTTTATCCCGGCTCTTTAGCGATGTGATTGGTTCGCAGGTACAGCTCTCTCACCAATGGGAAGACGGAGCTTCTGGTGACGTTATTGTGGGGGAGAGCACCGCCTTCAGTGTTTCTATAATCTGCTTTTGGAATTCTTTTTATTCTTGTCTCAAATCAGTTTCTTTTAAAGATGGACTAGTTTCCACACAAATAGATAAGAATAGTTACATGCCCGAAATGTTACCAAAGTTGTCATGTTTTACAACTAGTTTTCTGAATCGAATATTCCATTGTGGGATTTTTTTTCTTTAAGAAAGCCAATACCCTTATCATGTATTTTTTCTTTAAAGGACACAAGTGACAAATTCTGGGCCATTCATTTCTCTAAATAATGGATGAAACTGATAAAACTTCTGTTCAGTATACACTTTATTTCTTTTTTGTGATAGATGGAAATTCTATGTTAGAAGAATTAGAGGAAAAAATAACTATTGTATTTGAAGAGTGTATGCAATATGATAAAAATGGCAATATATGTTTAGACAATATGATGCTTCAATATATAGATTATTAAAACATAAAAATTGATAGAAGCAATCATATCAATTAATTTATTGATACTCCTATTAAGATATTTCAAATCATTCGGTTTAATTTAATTCAAAGAGTAATTTTACATTTCAATTTGTTAAAAAAATATAGTATAGTTACATAAAAGTCTCTTTTATGAGACACTTTTACCTGAGGGTAGTAAAAAAATTATTTGAGGCTAATTAAATTAAGTGAATGGCATAGGTGATAATTTTGATTTAAACCAATATTTTAAGACTTATATCACCGAATAAAAAAATCTCTAAAAAATATTTCAGGAACACTAAGTAGCGGCTTTTCGCACAGGCAATAAAGGCGCTCGCCTCATGCTTTGACGTCCCTTGGAGTCCCTAAATCTCTTCAGTGTATGTTTGAATGCATAGCGAATTAGAAATATTCTTTCGTTAGAAGAACTTAAAAAAAATTCTCTGATTTCATTTTGCCAAAATTCGTTACTGGAAGTACTAATAAAGATTTAAAGCGTTCTTGTTTTAAAACATGGTAGGAGAATGTGATACAAACCGTGAAGACTGTTGACAAAAGTGTTATTCTTATTTGGCAAATTTTGATGGATATCTATAAAGTCCGTGTGTATTTTAAAATATGCATAGGAAAATCATTGCTTTAGAAATGAGTAGAGTAATGTGATGTATATAACCCACATGCAAATCGTATAGGATATCACAGATGTACAATATTATATATATATATATATATATATATATATATATATATATATATATATATATATATATATATATATATATATATCATTTTTCTAAGCCAGATATGATTGGGAAAAATAATTCCATTTCCGGGGGCCATATATTCTTTTTAAGAGTAGGAAATATCTCATAAGGCTTAAGGAAATATCTCATATAGCATATCCTTTCCATTCCACTGAGGTATTTATAATGAAACAAGTTCACAAAAAGGAATTAGGAACGTTTGTGTATTGATTTTAGAAAAAATTATTTTTTGATTCTTAAATTTTGTTTTAGATTTTTAGGCTTACATTTCTTGTTACAGCTTAACCTTTTAATTGGCGAAAGATGAAAACATATAACAAATTTTTTGAGCGCACGTATTAAAAAAAGTAAGATGTGTATAATATACTTATATGTTCTTAGAAACTTTTAACCAATCAATTAATTCTTAGAAATTTATATTAATTATTACCCAGAAATCTGTGCAAGAAGTCGTGCCACAATACCCTTGTAAAACAATTTGGAGTTGTAAATCTCCAATAAAAGCCAATGATAACTCCTTTCTCCAATAGCACCCTACCATGTAAAGGGTTAAACCAAGCAAAATGCTGAATATGTGTGATAGTAAATTGTGCTATATTGGCTGAACTGCAGTCTCTGATGAAATGAATTTTAAATTATTTCAAATCTAAGGTTGTAATAATTATATATTGAAGTTGTAATACAATTTAATACATATTTTTTCTTTTAATAAAGCTATGTATATATATCTACAAAATTAATATTACATAAAAAAAATCTAGATGATCAATCTGCCAAATTTTTTATAACCCTAAATTTACGAAATAACCACTGTTACAAATAGGGGAAAATTATATGGGTACTCTGTAAATCATGAAAGTACAAAGAAACTTGACAATATCCATAAAGAATTGGTCATTTCAATATTGTTATGTAAGCTAAAATTTTATATTGTATTAAGAACACTGGGTTATTATAAAAAGATGTGCTTGAAGATATATTCAATGAAGTGTTAATAATTTAATAAAAATAAAATACTATTGATAAATGCACACGAAAGTAGATTTTTATCTTAATCATTTTATTTTAGGCTTTAATGCAAAAATTAAAGGAATTTATAAAATTAAGAAATATTTCTTTTTATAAAATAAAGATTAATTTAGTATAGTTAATAAAAGAATTTTAAAGACCAAACAAAAATTTTATAAAATAAGATATTTTTATAGAATAAAGATTTCATTTTTATATAATTTATAAAAGGAAATAATGGAATTTAATAAACATGGATTTTAAAAATGATTGATATGATGATGCAATTGATAAATGTACAAGAATGTAGATTTTTTTTTGTTTTAATAATTTTGTTTTCGCTTTAATGCAAAAATTGTGTGGTATCTTCAAATCACTATTTAATTTTGCTAGAAAGTGATATCACTCGTATTCCATCAATATTTAATTACATTAAGCAATAAATAAATAGTTATCTAAAATATTAAATGAAATATTTTCATAGAAAATACATAAATGTGCAAGTCTGACTACGATAGTAAGTTATTAAGTGAATGGCAAATTGTTTACAAAACTTCGCCTTTATAAACATGAAACAAGTTAGATAAAATTGTATGAAAAATTTATTTTAAAATGTGAAAGCCTAAAAAATTTTCATTAATAATGTAAATCATATTACGTACATTTTATTTTATAAAATACATTATGGTTTCTGCTTCTAACTTAAGAACTAAATATTTGAATCAATTCTTTAGGAAGTATTAAATGTTATTATAGAGTTTTCAAAATAATAAATATTGTGCATTTAGAAAAATATTTTTAATCTGAATTATTAGAAGAGCAATATGCTCTAATACATGCTGCTAAAGAGGCAATAAAATAAAGTATACAATAAATATTTAATTTGACGCGCTAAATTTAGTTCATATAATAACTGTTTTGATTATTCAGTTTCTTCGTAAATTTACTTTTTCTCTTCATAGCTTACATAAAAAGAGTTCCATTTTTTTCAGTTAGGAAAAAAATCAAATGAAACTTGAATTAGGAAAAAACCTCAAATTTCCTTCTTAATAAAATTCAATCCTGCATTTATCAATATGGAGAATTGTTGTTCTTCAATCATCCAAAGCGTACATATGATAAATAGAACTTAATTCTATTATATTTAGAAATTACATTTATGGCTATAGTCTATTCGGTTCATTAACTATTTGACTCAAGACGAGTTTAAACACTTACTGTGCACAGAGAGGCCCTGCTTATAAGGCATAGTTATGTGGTAATGGGGTGACTGGCTATAATTTTAAGAAAATGCGCACAGAGATGATATCTTATATGTCTATAAGAAATTTCAAAGTTATTTTATTAATGTTGATGCTTAATGATATTTGATGATGATGATGTATGGTATTTTATGATATTCTACGAAAGGGATTGATCACTCTTTGAACAATATAATATGCTTTTATCAATTCATAATTATAATTTATTTAGGTTAAATAGCACAGTTCATGTCCAACTGAGTTTCCAGATCTAAATCCTATAGTGAATTTCAAAGATGGAGGTTAAAGACTATTTAAACACTTGGACATTTTATCATTTATTATATATTAATTCCCTGATATGTGATTTTAATTATATTTCTCAAATTTTTCAAACGATTTATATAATAATTAACTTTTTATTGGAAACTCTTGCTATTTTTATGTCCCCGTGAATGATATTAAAGCTCCATCAGATAAGAATACTGAATAATAATGTTGGTAGATCAGTTTATTATCAGTGAATAAATTTTTTGAGATATTTAAATCTTAATTTATATTTCATACTTATAGATTACAAAATAAGAGGTGCATTTTTAAATTATGTATTAATAAAACATAATAATGACATGAATTTAACTTCATATTCAATCTAAATAAAATTATTTCTGTAATATTTAAAGAATAAGTAATAATTTTATGAAACCTCAAATGTATGTTTCTTGTTTTCATAGATTGTTCCCATAAGTAAGTGCGCAGAAAGAATAGTTTCCGTTGTGATATTAGTATAAATAACAGAAATGGAATTTTGATTGAACGAAAATCAGTTAAAAGCTTTCTACTTTCAAAACTGATTACACCATTACTCAAAAATAAAAAATAAAAATAAAAATAAATAAACCAGAAAATAATACTTTATCTTGGAGATGAAAAGTGACGAACATTATCCGGATTGTCAAAATGTATTTTCTTTTCTTTTATAAAGACAACACTGTCAAATTTTGATATCACATTAGTGTCTTCTTTGTTAGATTGCACTCTAAATTTTTTCGACGCTTTTATAAGGAAAGGTTGTTATTTTTAAACATAAAATACCAGGATTTATATATGAAGCTTTGAGAATTTTAGGAGTATTTAGTTTGATATTTGAGAATCAACTTTTCAAACAAATATAAAAAAAATTGTAAAAATGTGAAAATGATTTCTAGCATGCATTTATCCATTCTGAATTGTTAGAAAATTGCATATTGCTAACTAAATATACGACGCATGTTTAAATCTTATAAATTTTTTTGATATATTCATTGTTGCTTTGTGTTTGAAATTCATTGTAAAATCAAACATATCCAAGACATGGGGGGGGGATCTATTGAAAAATTTAGAAACTGTATAAAATTAGCAAACATTTTTAATTAATTAACTTCATTCCAAAACATTAAGCACTTGCTCATGACATGAAGATGAACTGCCATTGCTTTGTTGAAACATTTCTTAAAGTTGAAATGTGTTATTATAAATATCATTGAATAAAATAGTTAATGTTTTTTCGGATATTCCGATATTTAAATATGGAATTAGAAAAGAAATAATGCTATATAGAAATGTAAGAAAAAATGCAGGGTGGTTATAATTAAAGTTCTACCTTAAAATGGTCATAAAAGGAAAACTACTGGATCAAATGTTATAAAACTTGGTAATAGTTTAAAGAATGCCATGGGAATTTCTTTTCTGCCAACAACAACAACAACAAAAAAAGTTGCAAAACACACCATTAGGTGGAAAATGGCGCTGTATGCAAAGATGCGATACATCGACATGTGCTTAACATTTCTCCTGATATGCTAAGAGCTACTATTAAGAATGTAGTTATACGACTTAACGTGCTTTCAGAAAACGGTGGTCGCCACAATGAACCTGCTTTGTAATACTTTTGAGAAACGATTAAACACATTTTAAACCGATCTTTCATGTATTATTTTCTTAAAAAAATTTGAATACCTCACCATTATTACCTGGTGATTATTTTTTTTATTTTATTTATTTATTAATTATTTTTTTTTGTGTGGAAAATAAATTTCTATGACCTCCTTTAAATTATTACCAAATTTTATAACATTTGGTTCATAGTTTTCCTTTTAAGACCATTTCAAAATGAGACTTTAATTATAACACCCCTATATATTATATGAAATTAAGAATACAGAAAGCTTCTCTTAAAAAGAATGAGTAAATTGTTGAAAGTTTAGAAATATATATCATTAAAGTTTACAATTGTTTTTGTATTATAAGCTTGTTATGTGCAGCATGTCATTTGCTTAGCCTCATTTTTTAGCATTACATTTAATACAGCTCAGTTGGACTGGACGTCAACATTCATTAAAATCATTATTTAACTAATCAAATCAACTTTATTAAGAGAAAAAATACCACTAAAATTTAAAATCATTTGTATTTTATGCTTATCAAATTAAGAATTAGTCATTATTAAATTAAGAATAAGTTGAGATAAGGAGATAAAAAAAAAAGTAATTATTTGTCAAAAAATGTAGTTATATAGTTTAAAAATGTAAACATCATTCTCCAGCCAAACGTTTTCCGTTATTCATCATATCTTATCATCAAGAATTAATGAATAATGTCGATTAATTTTTTAAGAATATATACAGTTATTTGTGCATAGGAAAATGTAATAAACTTTTATTCACAGCAAACAAATTACCCATATAGCAACTACCTAATTTGAAATAATGAGACATTAGAATCATTTTATGTAGTGGGCTACCAATTCAAGTCACTTTTAAGAATGTGTATTTTGTAGATATTTGCCATAACTATTTTTCATTCAGTTACTTATGAGAAAATATATTATGTTTTAATTTTTTTATATTTCAAATCATTTTTTAAATTTATACAGTAAAAGAGTTATGTAGCCGATATAAAATTCCATGTTAACTGTAAATTACGAAACTGCTAATTCACAGATTATGAACAATCATTTTATTTGTTTCCTGTGATTAATTATATTTGGTTTCTTTTTGTTTTGCAGATATATCTAAAGAACATTGAATGGACGATTATAAGAACGTTCTCTAATTCTAATGTTTATTTGTTTCACTTTTCCCTTACATATGACCATAAAATGATAAATATGATATGATATCAAATATGATAAATATGATTTAATTTATCATATTTGAGAAATATATGATAAAATTTAATTGACCATATATTAAATTTTATATTCATTTTGATAAACTTAGGAAATTTTAACAAAAAAAAATTTCTTTCCTGAAACAAAAACATACTTTCATCCAGTAACCTATCTACTAACGCCATTCTTTAATAAATCTCGAAGTAATTATTTGTAAATTCATTAATCAACAACGTAATTTTATACATTTGAAAATTATTAACTTTATTCATCGCATATTCATATCAATAATATCATCTTAGCAAAAAATTGTTTCGATATTTACATGAAATTTTATATCTCACTATAAGTTAAGCGTTCTTACAATTTCTTTATTATTCGTTAATCATTCCTATATTAATTATTATGCGATTTAATTCGAATGATTTTGAGAGGGTAATATAAAAAAATTTAAATCAGATATTATTTTTTTAAATATTTGTGCTTTTAATTTGAGTAAATAATTAAAGCAAAATGAGGTAAATTTTTTAACATTCGTTGAAACAATTTATTTTTAAAAAATAAAAAATACCAATATTTTTTGTTGCAAATTTAAAATGAAGAATAGAAATGCTTCATTCTACAGTGTTATAAACTGAGCATGGAAAACATTCAACAAAAAAATTCAATTGTTTCTTTTTATTATAAGAAGCTAAAAGAGTAACAATCGATTAAAATTAAAATTGTTTTCAAAACATGCTTATTTAAAATAAATTAATTCTTCTTCTGGAACAAAACTAAATTATTAAACATTAAGGCACCAAGAAAATCAATATTAATCTTACCAAATATTTGAAGAAAATCAATTGAAATCAGATTGAAATATTCCGAATATTTAAAATCAGTTAATTAATGTAATGCCATTTCAGAAAAATATTTTTTTTTCTTTAGTTAGTAATAACAATAAAATTTTTCAGATATGTGTTTTCTTATTTGTGCTGAAAATTTTGGGATGACAAATTTATTTGCATAGGAGCTGGAGTGAAAATAAATATTACAAAACATAATAAAGGACTATCAAAAAAATAAGATTAGAAATTTTAATATAATTAAAGTCTCTGTACCTTTGTACTAGATTATATACTTTTCTAATATATCTTAAATTTGTATGTCTCTTTAAAGCTTTATTAATATAATTCGCTTTTGAGTAAAAGTTTACGAACACGTAATGACAAAATTATTTCATATGGAAAGAAAAATTCGAAATTAATTTGAATTCCAATGTTTTTAAACAAAAAAATTGGGTCTGACAATGGATAAATATTTAATTAGAATTATACTAACATTAATTAAATCATACTAACAATTTCGATTATAGAGTGCCCTTTAAATTATTCTTCATTAAAGATTATGGCATAGAAATTTTGTTTAATATTTGTGATCATTTCTTAATTATAATCTAAAGATTAAAATTTCATGTTAATGTTTATTTTGAGAAATTTCAAAATAAATATTATGCGAAAACTTTTGGTTTAAAATGTTTGAATTAATTAAGAATTTAAAAATAGAAAATGATAAATTAATTATAAAATAGATTAAAATAATAATAAACTCCGTAATTATAATTAACTACATCCTATATATTTATCAATATATAGGGAAACATTTGTTATAGTAAGTTCCATAAAACCAGTTAATCGTGATGTAATTTCTTATTAGAAATATTCAAATAAACAAAAATAATTTTATTTTCAATTCTAATTAATTATAAATTATTTGATTTTGAAATTATACATTAACAAAAAAACTCGTATTTTTATTTAAAATCTTGATCTTTAGGCTTTATTTTATCATAAATTAAATTTTTAGAAATTTCACAACTTTTCATGTTTCTAAAAGCAACATTTTCTTAATTAATTGAATGCTATTTCCATGAGATAAATGCATTAGATTAAGCAATCAATTAATAAATGCTATTTTAGAAATATTATTTTATATAATATTAATTGAATATATTAATTTATATATACTAAAATCTACGTTTGTTTCGAAGCAATTTTAACAAATTATATGTAAAAGAAAATGCATATAACGGAATGTAAATAATGTGTTTGCAATATATTTTTATATATATTCAAAATAATTCTGAATTTAAATATATCTCCATACACTCTATTAACATTAAAAAAATTATAAGACAATTGTTTTTAAATTGTTTTTTAAAGCAGTCTGAAAAACATATTTCTTATGCTTTGTTTATTTATGCAAATTAATCAGTGACATAATTTTGAATGAAGCTTCTGCCTAATATAATCATGGCATGCAAACGAAAAAAAACTTAAATTAGCAACATATTTGATCCATACTTTCATCCATATGCGCATTTTAATTTATATATGCATAAATCATGTGCCCGTCAAATGCTTATGAAATGACGTCTCCATGTCTGACGATTTTTTATTAGCCTTTTTAAAACCTATTATTAATAAAAGCCTTTGTCAAAGAGTAGTAACTTCGTCTCTTGATATTTTGCCAAGAAGCAA
The DNA here is from genome assembly GCF_947563725.1 of Argiope bruennichi. Taxonomy (NCBI): domain Eukaryota; kingdom Metazoa; phylum Arthropoda; class Arachnida; order Araneae; family Araneidae; genus Argiope; species Argiope bruennichi. The sequence continues at coordinate 67,141,433 of NC_079153.1, read as the reverse complement.
CTTTTTTTTCTTGGCAAGATTCCCATTTTTAAACATATAGTTGTCAAATACAATTTCATTTATGTGTTATCCTGTCTTATATAACTTCCTGTTAACATCAATTATATATTTAGGATGTTATTAAGAAATTTTAATATTATCTACAAACATTAATATCCTTATGAGTATTTTATTTCCCTGAAATCCTTAATAATATTTTTTTATAATATAAACACATTTATAGAATAAAATTATCATTTTCTCGTTCACTATAACTTTGATAGCAAAATATAGACTCAATCATGTATTTAAAGATTCTTCATTTAAAATTTTATAATGTAATCGCATCTTAATCGAGCTTATAAAAATATTACAATAGTTTATTTAAAAAAGTATAAAATTAGTATTTGATGAAAAACTGAATTAGCATTTACATATTATTGATAGAAAATAATACATGTAATTTTGTCTTTAATAAAATAAGAATGCAATGAGATAAAAATAATCTAATGGCAAGAGAAATCTATTCCACTATATCTTTTCCTTTATTTTTCTTTCTTTCTTTCTTTTATTTTTTTAAATTTCTTAAATGCCACTTAAAACAGTTATATAAGTTATAATTTTAAAGTCTAATGCACATCATTTTACAAGTAAATCCATCTAGTTTTGAAGTTGATTCCTATCCAAATCTTGAAAACTGTAAATGTTGCTATACAACGTGAGCATATTCTCTCAAGGGAAAACAACAGGAAATAGCTTCGGAGCAGGAAGACCGATTCTAAGAATTTATTTTAAAGTCAAGAGAGAATTTTTCATACTTTTTTTTACTCTGAATTACAATAATAATAATAATAATTGAAATCTTTTAGATATTTAGAATCAAATTTCGAATTTTAAATATTTTACCAGAGAAAATGTTATAATGTTCGAATTACCTTAAAAATAATGAAATCGTTATTTTTTTTTTTTATTACAATGGAAAAAATATGCGAAATTATATTATTCTTTTTATTAAAACTTATTTTCAGAAAGATATTTTTATTAAGGCATTGGGCATATTGCAAGTTATTACAGAAAAAAATGAAAATTTCTCAAAATTTCTGGCAAACATGAAATGAAATTAAAGTAAATATGAATTAAAACCCTCATTCATTCTTTTTATTAATTCATAAGTTCGAATTACGATTAAAGAAATTACCATGTCTTATCGTTTACTATTGATTACCAAGTGTTATCGTTTTCACAATTTTAGTATTCGAAGTCTGTGACGCAGTCTCTTTTAAACTTGTATATCCCAATAAAAATTCGTAGTAATTCATAACTGTATTTTGATTGTATAATTTTAAAAGAATTTTTGAATATATTTAAAGGCTTTTGTAATTCTACTATGAAAATTCTAAATTTTAAAGTTGGATGATATCAAGGTAAAAATATTTTGCATCAGAGTGAGCAATGGCAGTGGCAGAAATTATATCTAAAAACATTTTAAATTTATGCCACTGGTAAATTTTGATAGTAACATTTAGTATATGACTCATTTATTAAATATTTGAATATTTTTTAAAATAATTAATAAGGAGTATGAGTTCATACTTATATCTGACAGATGAAATACTCCATGAGAAATTCGTTTCGATAAATACCATTGTTATCATATATATCTAGGTTACTAAAAAGAGAAAACAACTAAAACACAATATGAAAAAGTCTGTTAGATATTCATTCTTGTTGTAGAAGCATCGTACTAAATATAAATATTTTCATATATTATTATTATGTAATTGTCAATGGGATTAATAAGTTATTTTTAATAATTATTGGAAAATGATGAATTGATTTATCATAATGAGTGCTTATTATTAATAATAAATTAATAAATTCCTTATCGAAACTTATATAATGAATGTCTTTTTAATTAAAATTATGGAAAAACAAATTGTGGTAGAGTTTTTGTTATTTAAAAAGTCAAATACGATTTTTTTAAATGGAAATGTGCGGAAATGTTTCTTATTGCTTATTTTCCATATAAGTTGATATTTTTATAAATATAAACAAGTAAATATTTTATAGAAATAATTTTCTTCAAATGTTAATTCACTTTTGTTTTTACCAGAGTACAAAACGGTTATTATACAATTTCATTAATGTTGCATGATTTCAAGTTGTCTGAAATGGAAAGGTTTTTATTTAATGGCAATTTTTAAATAATAGAACAGCAATTAAAATGTTATTGATTAAAAAAGAATTCATTCTAATAAGTCAACAATTTGCCTTTTCTCAAATTAACCGAATAACCATCGGATTTATTTTTCTTTTTTTCTCATAGCATAAACATAAATAAATCGTGTCGTATTCTTAAGTTACTCTTGTTTTCTTTATGTTTCAAGAACCAGGTATCCTTCTCATATTATTTTTTGGAACCGTATTTCTATCAATCTAGTTTATTTGAACTACATCTAGAAGAATTGTCCTTATAAAAATTCAGAATTTTGATGTGTTGGAAACAATGTGTTCTGCGGCTCTGTGCATCGTTGCATTGCATTTCCTTAAATCCAAATCCATGAACTGTAATACAAGAAAAATAGATGCCATATAGTATCTCTATTCAAAATAGAATTTATTACATTTTATTCAAATATTTAAATGCAACACAAATAAAAAAAGTTTATAATTATTTTTACATATTATATACAATTAATTACCAAAAATAAATTTAAATTCAAGAAATGATATTTAGAAGTTCATTTAAAAGTTATGAAATAATGTTCAGAAATGAGGAAAGAATAATATAATTTATAATTTAAAAATAATATTTTCTCTTTTTTTTCTAAGTTTTTAGTAAAAATATATTAACCATCTTTTACAATATTTCTATGTCAGTAGTTTCATTTGATAAATTTGTACTCGAAGAAAAAATTCTAACCTTGGATAGTAAAAAAAACCCTCATCTCTTGTGAGCTACATCGTTTCATTTTTTTGTGATCCGTTGAATATTTTTTTTTTTTTTTGTTCTAGTGTCAGATTAAAGAAAATATTTTCCTCTTGAAAGAACTTTAAATTATTTAGTTATAAGATGGATAGTTTCTTTAATTAGTTATTATTTTTATAATTTTTTAATAATCTTACTTAATGTGCAAATAAGAAAAAAAAAAAAAAAAAAAAACTGATCGCAAACTTTTTTTTGAAAAAAAAAATGAAAAGGCTTAAAATAATAAATGAACAACTATAGAACTATTAAAAGTGTGTCGTTTATTTAGCATTTTAAATAATAAAACCCATATTGGATGAAAATAACTAATTTTTAAAGCAAATTTATTTTTAATACAAATTTAATACATTTTTATTGAAAAAAGCAGGAGATAAAATGCAGTTTAAAGTGGAAATTGTAGAAACAATTCATTTTTGAGATTTGATGGTTCAGACAGTAATTTTATTAAGAGGAATATCACAAAGATTTTTATATTATTTTCATGATTATTTAATCAACAATTCAATAGAATAATTTATATGCTGGATATTTATTTGAAAACGGCAGTTAGAATGACGAAAAAGGAGACATAATGATACATGAAACGGCGCGTATAAACATTTCCAACTATGGCATTTAGTTGGTCAGGCTTAACATCTATTCTGGTCTTTGGACAATGTATCATGTCGTATACCAGTGCTTTTAGTTCCTCAACTGTTATAATGTGATAACGTAATTGAATTATTGCTTTAAATAATTGGATTTTGTTGGTAGGTTGTGTCTGTATAGTAAGTTATTTTAGCTGCCTGCATAGATTTTTCTATGGGTAAAGTTCTGGTTTGTTCGCGGCCCATTTCAACAATGAAACGTGATTGACTTGAAACCAGGTTTTACATACAGTGGCAATAAAACATGGAAATGAATTCAGTTTGAAATATAAAATCTACATTATCTGGGGAAAGATCACATGTGGAAGACAACAGTTTAAGAACCAGTATTTCGTTTATGTATTTGTGGGCATTTACATTTTTATAAATCACATTAATTCTTCTTATGAAATTTGCTGTTATGCAGCTTATATCAGAACGCTAACTGGATATTAACAGCAGATGTAATAAAATAAGGATAAAAATATGCTTTCATTCTTCTACTTATTCATTTAATATCTTTTCCTCGAAATAGTAACGCTACCTGGATATTAACAGCAGATGTAATAAAATAAGGATAAAAATATGCTTTCATTCTTCTACTTATTCATTTAATATCTTTTCCTCGAAATAGTAACGCTACCTGGATATTAACAGCAGATGTAATAAAATAAGGATAAAAATATGCTTTCATTCTTCTACTTATTCATTTAATATCTTTTCCTCGAAATAGTAACGCTACCTGGATATTAACAGCAGATGTAATAAAATAAGGATAAAAATATGCTTTCATTCTTCTACTTATTCATTTAATATCTTTTCCTCGAAATAGTAACGCTACCTGGATATTAACAGCAGATGTAATAAAATAAGGATAAAAATATGCTTTCATTCTTCTACTTATTCATTTAATATCTTTTCCTCGAAATAGTAACGCTACCTGGATATTAACAGCAGATGTAATAAAATAAGGATAAAAATATGCTTTCATTCTTCTACTTATTCATTTAATATCTTTTCCTCGAAATAGTAACGCTACCTGGATATTAACAGCAGATGTAATAAAATAAGGATAAAAATATGCTTTCATTCTTCTACTTATTCATTTAATATCTTTTCCTCGAAATAGTAACGCTACCTGGATATTAACAGCAGATGTAATAAAATAAGGATAAAAATATGCTTTCATTCTTCTACTTATTCATTTAATATCTTTTCCTCGAAATAGTAACGCTACCTGGATATTAACAGCAGATGTAATAAAATAAGGATAAAAATATGCTTTCATTCTTCTACTTATTCATTTAATATCTTTTCCTCGAAATAGTAACGCTACCTGGATATTAACAGCAGATGTAATAAAATAAGGATAAAAATATGCTTTCATTCTTCTACTTATTCATTTAATATCTTTTCCTCGAAATAGTAACGCTACCTGGATATTAACAGCAGATGTAATAAAATAAGGATAAAAATATGCTTTCATTCTTCTACTTATTCATTTAATATCTTTTCCTCGAAATAGTAACGCTACCTGGATATTAACAGCAGATGTAATAAAATAAGGATAAAAATATGCTTTCATTCTTCTACTTATTCATTTAATATCTTTTCCTCGAAATAGTAACGCTACCTGGATATTAACAGCAGATGTAATAAAATAAGGATAAAAATATGCTTTCATTCTTCTACTTATTCATTTAATATCTTTTCCTTGAAATAGTAACGCTACCTGGATATTAACAGCAGATGTAATAAAATAAGGATAAAAATATGCTTTCATTCTTCTACTTATTCATTTAATATCTTTTCCTCGAAATAGTAAGATTTTGGTCTAATCACTTCAAATTACACTTTTCCATTCTTCTACTGCCAAGCTAACATTAGGATTTGTTCATTTTAGTTTTTTTCAATCTTTTTTTTTATTTTTTTGATTTAGAAGAGCTTTTTTCATAAAATTCTTACAATTGGACAATATTCTAGTAATTTGTGTTGAATGGTCTTCGCACTCAACTTCACTTTGCACTGCGCCATTTCACTTTTTATATTCCCAGATAATTTTCTTTTATCATGCACGTACAGTTTTTTAATTTTTCTATAATCATTGGATACTGTGTACTTTTTTTGTCCTTACCAATTTGGCTTTCTAGTGACTGAATTTCCTTATACTTCTTTAAAAAAATTAGAAATATCGACCTTAGTTATATTTCCATCTATTTTCTTCATAATTTCATTATAACTAAAGATTTCTCCAGCAATAGTAAAACTTTAACATTTTTTTTTGAATGACAATGGCAGTCACCTCTTTGTGCAGTCTCTTACATTTTTTAAAAGTTTAAATAGCTAATAAATTGAAAAAATAAAATGAAAAAGCATTGTGCCAACTTGATAGAAATCACAAAAAATATATAAAAGGACCCCATATCAGCTATTCTATGAATTTTATTCATAACAAGTTATCTTCTTATTAATAATCTAAGCACTCATTCTTATTGGCTATACTGAAATAAAGGGATATATGTCTTACCAACTAAAGTCAGGTATGTATTTCTATTCTGGTTATTTAGCTATAATTTTTTTAATTAATAAAAATTGAGCATAACTTAGTGTTTCACATTATTGATTTAATTACTGTTCATGCAAGAAAAACAGAAAATCTGAAAGAAAAAAATTTCAAAAAAAAAAAAAAAAAGGAGAAGAAAAGAAAGGAAAGAATTTAGATTGCATATCATACATAAATTTATATACAGCATTCTAATACCCGCATTATTTAAGTATGGCAATACATTTTGACAAAATGAATGTAAAGTGTCTGAATTCTTGAATTAACTCTTTTGGTAAAAGAACTCACAATATTTTATAAAAGGAAGCTTTTATCACAAAAATATTTCTTTAAATCTTCTTTGAAAAATATTTCGTGTATAAATAATTAGTATGAAAATTTATATTTAATTATATTCACGAAATTAGGTCTTTATTTTCTTTTATAAGGCACTAAAAGTCTCTCGGTTATATCAGTAATATAATTATTAATAGTTTACATCACCATAGTTACAATAATTCTTGATTAAAATTTTAATCTCTTTATAGTAACAATTATTGCTTAGCGCTTTTTTGTTTCTTTAATCACTTTATTGAACATTAAATTTATCAAGGTGTTATATATGCTTTATAATTAAGAAATAATAAAACTTTTAAATAGTAAAATATAACCTATTATATATAGTAGAAGTCAAAGTTTGCCTTTGAAAATGATATTATTATAACTTTAAATAATGCCCTATCTTAACAAAATTAATTTCAAACAGTAGTCCACTTTGGTTTAATTTATCCTATAATTTAATGAAATCTTTTTTTATCATATTAATAAATCCATTGCTTTTTTTAAAGTAATAAATTGTTTAATTTCCTAAAATGGTTTTTTAATGTATGTGTAAAATTCAGTTCTTTTATCGTCTTTTAAAATATAAAGAAAGCCTGTAATAATTTTTTTTTCCAGAAAAGAATAAGGATATTTTAATAACAGTAGATAACTGAAAAAGTTTCATATTTCTGCATAGAAAGAAACAGCATTTGCTAAATAAGCAGTTTTAAGAAAAGCTGTGGGAGTAGTGTAGAGCAAATTCCAGGAAAAAAAATAGCAATGGCTACTTTATAATAACTCCTTTGTACTTAATTTCATGAAAACCTACAAAAATGTATACAAATGTTTTTATCTATCCATTCATTAAAAATTCTATAAATGATGTGTTTGAATCTTAATAAAAGTTCGTAAATCTTTATGTAATAGGCGTTATAATAAACATGTACAGAACATTATTGCAGATTTCCTTCATAGATGAAAATGTTTCTTAAGATCAGTAAGACGGATAGATAATTTCCAATTTTTCCTTTTATTGTTATAACTTAATTTATAAATATCTATTTATCAAATGTAATAATACTTTCCTTCATAATTAAGACTTTAAAGAAAACGAAGGGCTTTCGTTAAATGGAGACTCGACTGAGTTTAATATTGTTATACTATATTTATTTTAGGACTGATTAAAGAATTTTAAATATTTTAATTAATGAATACATTCTAATTTGTTAGATTCTGTGACTCAAACCTTTCCTAGTTTTCCTTATACTAAATACTCTGTAAAGATGCAGTTGTAATGAATATATGTCAGAATAATGAGAATTATTTTTAAATGCACTTTATGAAAGGGAAGAGACCTTCTCTTTAACTTTCTTAGAATTTTCGTTTCTTTCTTCAGTCATCATTAATTGTGAATGAACGACAGCAGAAAATAATGAGCTAATTCAAGTTATCGCAATTGGATTTAATTCTTGCTTTAAATATCAAAATGAATATGAATAATAGAAATGAAGCAATTGTGACTTTCTAATTGGAAGCAGGATACTCATATAACACGAATGAATTCATTAAATAATTATGTGACATTTTGAAAATGGTAAAGATATCTCCTTTCTGTTTTAATAAATAATTATAATGTAGCAATTAGTAACGCATTTTTCTTATTTAATTGTGAAATATCATTTGCTGGGAAAATAAAAGTGTATGTTTGGCAATTTAGTGGTTGCCATTTTTGGAAAAGTCGATTCCAGCCTCATTATATTTATAGCGGTCGATAATTCATCCTTTGGTGATCTTTGAGACACACATTTTTATTTCAGATTTGTATAATCATTTTTAAATCAATAATTCTTATGCATTTCTAAAAACCGTAAAGTTATTCATGATGCAAAATTGAATAAAAAATCATTTAAAGCTAACTCCCTTCTTTGGTTCTTTTCATTTTTCAATGTATGATTTTGAGAAAAAGACGTAAGTGAATTGTAAAATTAACTTTTAAAATTTTAAGAACATTTTAGATTGCTGCACTGATGAACTTTCAAATAAACGAAATATTGCAATAATACAATGTAACCTCGCTGAAAGAATACCATTTTTTTCCCGATTCTTACACGTAATGCTACATATTCGATAACTGAAACGATTTTTGACATAGGATAAAGGTAAAATTGGATAATGTGTTCCATTTTGAAAAAAAAAAATACTCAAAAAATTTGTAATAATGTAATTTATTCTTTTCAATTACACACTTTTTTTTTTTTTACTTTCTCGTAAACGTAGCATAGAAAAAGTCTAGTAATCTTCAAAAAAATATGTACTCGCGATTCTGAAGAAATCTCCAGTTTTTGAACCTCCCTAAGTTCGAAAAACTCATTTTTAGAAAATGACCGTCTGTCTGCCTGTCACAGAGATAACTCGAAAAATCTTTGATCTAGACTTCTGAAATTTGGTATACTGTCTTTGCACCGTGTTTGCAGATTTGTTTGAAATTTTCAGTAAAATCTATACATAAAAAGTCCGTCTGCCCGGTTTTTCGAATGTAATTTAACACGATAATACAAAACGAAGGGAGCTAGATAGATAAGATTCGGTATACTGTTCTAACAAATATAATGTAGACCCCTATCAAATTTTGAACCAAATCCAACTAAGGGTTGACGGTCTGTCTTTCTATACTTTCAAAACATGTGAAAGTGACAATTCAAAAACACAATGACAAATATATAAAATATGGTATAGGATTTTGGTAAAGAAGTGCAATTTTGTGTCAAATTTTTGTTTCAATTGGTTGAAAAAAATATATATAAAACACAAATTCGATTTTTGGATACTATTAACGCATGCTAGCCATTAATACTTAAATAACTGGCCCAGGATGGAAATATAGATTCAATAAAAATGCTAAATTCACCCTAAAGATTAAAATTTCGTAACTATTGTACGCCAATGCCCTGAAAGGCATTCTCCGTCATAACAAGTTTATTAGAAAGAGTATGCGAGAAAGTTTCGAGAGACTACTCCCACTGGTTACCAGAATGTTGTCTAAAAGCATTTGTTTTTACCTGCGTTTCAAAATTTGATAAAATGACACACAGTATTATCGTTAAATAAATTTATATCTCGCTTTGGCTTGGTTTTTGGTTTTGGTTATATTAATGTCCCGTTTGAAGCAACACTAGGGATATTTTGGGACGGACCTCGTAATTTTGAACCGCGGTCAGATGATGAGGACGACACCTGAGCTAGCACCCCCCTCTCCACACCACACCACTCCAGCGGGAGGACGTTTGGTCATGACGGATTTAACGTGCAACAAACCCTCTTACACGACGGTTCTTCGGTGGAATCGGGTCATGAACCTGAAACCCTCCGGTTCCGAAGCCGAGACCTTACCACCAGGCCACCGCTGCCCCAAATTTGTATCTCGCATAGCTACTGCTTTATTAGGGTGTTTCTTCTCAACATACGAATGCAGATGTTTCTCACGCTTTCAAAGTCTTCCTTCTTGCACTGACAAGCTGATGCTGTATTGAAGCAGCTATCATCTCCAATTCTGATGAAACATCCTACAAACACATTATGCACACATCTCATTTTCCTATAGCAGCGCATTTTAAAATTTGATTTTGCGTAATATTTTAAATCATGCATATAAAAATTCTGAGTTAAGATATTGCGCTAGGCCTAGAGGGTTAAGTCTTTGCATTACCCAGGAAATTAAGTCGATGAAAGAAATTTAATAGTTCAATATTCTGGCATAAGTTCTTAAATAAATTTATTTAAAAATTCCAACAATGGATTGCTTTGGTTTCACATCTAAGTGTTACGGATTACTAAAGAAAGCTGCATTTGAAAATACCATGCTCATTGTCATAGTGCTTTCGTAGTGAAAAAAAAATGTTTTTAACCGAAAAGTAAGTAAGAGTAGATGTTTCGTTTCCTTGCAGCAAGATCTTTTCTGTCCATATGTTCAGACATCCGTAGAGGGGGCACCTCGAAAAGAAGATGAGATGCTTCCGGTATGGTGGTTGCATCTCGCCACCCTGGAGAGTAAACAAAAAGGTGGGGGATCTGGCTCCTCCCATCGATGATGGGACATACTTCCTCCGAGAAGGGTTGGACCGTGGTCGGTGATGGCTCTTAGGACTCAACCACATTTCCCACCAGTGTTGCTGTTGCGGCGGTCCGGTCATACCGTTTTCTTTATCCGTGTTTCTTTGGGCCGGTCGGAGAGTCAGTGATATGACTATCCATAATGTTTACGACTATTCAAATCAAAACTCACTCCCAAAACTAAATTAAAACAAAAAGTACTCCAATAAAAAATGCAGTGTCAAATACAAAAAAATGTACGCAATAACCCTCAATTTAGAAAATAAAGAAAGAATATAATGAATCAACATTAATATTATTTATTTAAGACCAGGGTTATTAGCACACCAATAAACTAGTTAGTTTAAATGAAAGAAAAAAACATTGCTGAGTTGCTCGCTAACACTAAAACTTAACACACTTAGGACAATCTTTTTTTTTCAGAATTCGAAAAGCTGAATAACAGGTTTTTTTTTCTTATTTTCTGTATTTTATTCGATGTTAAATAAATCTGTGTTTAGGTTTCCCTTCGACAATCCTCAGGAAATGCAATTTAATCCATGTAAAAGATTAAATGAGTTGTTTCCTGGATGTCCAATTCATTTTGATCAAAAAAATATGCCTTATTTCTTCTTTATAATAATATATTGACTCATGAATATGAGTAAATTTCCTAGAATGAGGAATATCACCATGCACTAAAGCGTACAAGGATACGTATTATACTTTCCTATCTTACTTGTACAAATTGCATTTGTATTTTATCTATATACTGATATATATTGCAATTATAATAAGTGTGTTAAGTTTAATTCTTTTCCGAGATAATTAATATTACAAATACAATTCAAAAGTGTAGCAACAACGGAAGTTTGAATGGAAATATTGACGTATTTTCTTAGTTTCTTAAAGTTGAAATCCAGAAAGAAAATTCGAGAAACCGAACTGAGTCAATAATCTGAAAATGCCATTTGGAAACCTTTTGAACAAAAGCTTAAACTCATGTAAAAATTCGAAATATTTGATTTTTCTTTCTTAGAAAATAGGATTATTCCTTTTGTGTTCTTTATGTAATAATATGTAATCTATGCTCAATAGCATATTGAAAGTTTTGTGACTTGAAGCTTAAGATATGAGTCCGTAGTAGCGTCCCTTTAGACAACAAAATCTTGTTACATTTCTAGTGATAAAAACAAATTTCTTTCTTTTCAGGTTTGGGCTACAGTATCGTATAGCATATTGTGATTCTCAGAGAAAGACAACCAATAACAATAACTATATTTTGCAACAAAGGAAATTTCATGAAACGAGGAATAGCACTAGAACTCAAAAGTTGACTTCAAGTTTTGATACCTATTATGAATCGACTTTTAAATTTGATCATAGATAAGAATTGGAATATTAAAAAGAAATCTGGAACATGCTTTATGAAAGCAGCATATACTATTTCAAAAAGAAGGTCCTAGTGAAATAGTTTTATAAATAAAATTCTAATTTTAAAATTCTAGTTATTATATAGTTTTCTTATTCTTGATTAGTTACTTCAAATTGACTCTTCTGATCCGCCCTAAGATACAAGGATAAAACTGAATGATCGGACCACCGCTACAGCAACACAGACGAGAACTGTAGTAACTGTAGTTGTAGTAGTAGCACTGGCCTCTGTACAACCCTTTCTGCGGGAAATACATCTCGTCATCGGTAGGAAGTAGCCCAAACCCCACTTTTTTCTGCACCCAATAGGATAGTGAGAACCAACCACCATGCTGGAACTTCTCATCCTCATTTTTGAAGTGCTCACCTGTGGGAGCTCTTGACCAATTATAATATTGTTCTTCCTTTCCTTTCTTTATTAATTGCGAATTTTTACTAGGCATATGGTTTGCAAGAATTTTTGCAATCGAAACATTTCAATAAATATTTAAAAACAACATGTATAATAATTGAAAGCATTCATACGGAAAATAATCTTTTCAATTTTACGATATTGTAAAAAGAATTTTTGAGGCACAAAATAATATTTTTTTAGTTAATACTATAAATATATATAATATAATATAATAACAAACAATATGTTTACAACAATTTATAAAAAATATATAATATTTAAAATATTAGCAAACATTTATTCTAGATGAAAACATTTCCTACTGAAAAATGTGAAAGTGTAAAAAGTATATTTCAAATCAATTATTTCATTCGGAACATTGGATTTCTTGTCTGTTCAACCATTAATATGAAAGGCTTGATTTAAAATATTGTTTTCTTTTTCTTACGTTTTACAAATTCTTAACAATATAGTAAATATCTTATTTTGTCCAATGAATAAATAGTATTACAATGGCAGGCATTATCAGCCCTTAATTTACATCAAGTAATTATTTGAGGTAAATAACAGAAAAAGGAATGGAATTCTATACTGTAAATAAAGTGCATTGTGAAATGTTTATTTACTCATAGTACACATGCATACTTATATGGTTTCTCAGCAATTAACATTTTTCCATCATTTAGGTCATCAATTTTCTGGTCCACTAAGAAGTGACACAATATTGCATTTAAATCCAGAATGTAAAAGTTATACATTTTATTGCCTAATATATTATGTTTATTGCACTGAGTTTTTAATCTTTCTTCACATTGCATTATGATACAGTGTATCAAATGCAATTAAATTTCAAATTAAAATTAATTAATTTTCAACTAACTAGTAGAAAGAGAAAACAAACAAAAAGTATTTACATAAAAATATGATACATTTTAAAATTGTTAAATACAGAATATTTATAATACGGATATGCTGAGAAAGGCTATTCGAATAGGAAAAAAAAAATATTTAAAATTTTTTTTAACTCGTCTTTATAATTATTTTGTTTTGTAATAAAATTATACTGATTGGAAAAAATTTTTTAAATAAAAACTTCATTTCATTCAGTGCAATCTTATGAAGCATTTGGCTGATTCATTCATAGATCGTGAATCATTAAGAAGTTGTTGTAAAAAACGACTCAAAAGAGATGTTAAATATCAATGAGAAAGGTTGTAGTTAAAAAGTTGTCGGAAAGGTTGTAGTTAAAAATCAATTTGATATCTGCATGACCAAGTATCATTATATCATTCCAAAATCCATTTATTCTGAATTAAGCATTAGCTCCATCGTTTAAGAAAAAAAGTATAAAACAGGGAAGAAAAAGATTCTATCATTATACATTCGATTCAAGTTACTATCGAATTCTTATTATTCAAAAAGAATTTTAACGAGTCGGAATTTCCTTAATGGAGATATGAAATAAAAGTTAAAATATATGGTAATGAATTTATTTTGATGGTAAAGTTTGCTGCCTCGTTTGCTCATTGATTGACATTATATGAGTCGAAAATAAAAATTAAATTAGTAACAGTTTAAGACTTGAATCAAGCCATTACTGGGCATTTGACGAGATTATCGTCAAATTGCCTTTCATTTCTTTTTTCTCATGGTGGTAAAGAATTTAGTAAGTAACTTTGGCAAAGTATCAAAATTCTTTTGTATATTTGCCACATAATTCTTCAATGCATAAAATGTTTTATCTATTTAAGAAAAATCATGGTTCAGAAATTACAGTATTTTGTTTTCTCCCCGATTTGACAAAATCATATAATTCATAACCAAATAACATTCTGTGATTATTTGGCTTTATACTCCTATAGTAGTTGATAAGCTCCCCTCAGTTTAGAGTTTTTACTCAGTTTCATACAATAAGAACTCATTATATATAGAGAATGTAACAATCTCTGTTAGTCAGAGTGACTTCAGAGCTCTATGGAAACATATTAAGTAGAATGTTTCGTCAGAATCTATTCACAGGAAGAGATTCTATTCACAGGAGGGATAAGTTGCCGTTTTGAAACCTTCCAAAGAAAATCAGATTAATTTCAGCTGCAAATCCAAACGTTTTGAGGAATCCGTTGCTTTAGAAAGTTTGATTCTCTACTCCTAAAAGCAACTGTGGTGGTTGAGAAGCCCCACTTGGTTTAGCATATCAAATCAGATACATGCTCCAAGAACTCATTATACAGAGAGAATGAGGCAGTTTCCTTTGGCCAAAGCAATCTCGAACAATATAGAAACAAGCGAATTAAAAGTATTTGTTAACTCCTATTCATAGGAGGAATGAAAAGAGGGGAATAGGTTGCAGCATTACCGGGATTCGAGACCTTGATAAGAAAATCAATTAATCTTCTGCTGATAATCCGACCGTTTCTAGGAACTTTTGCTTTACAGCCGCACAGTCGTTGCTATTTTTTTTATTAAATGGTACTGTACTAATAGCTCAGGATAAATGCCATTGCCACTTTTCTCTATTTCTTGTTTCTCGTACTTAAATCTCCTTGACCGTTTATGATCAAATGCCATTTTTTACAACGTACAGAACTCTTTGTATATTTTCTATAAGTCAGTTGATTTTTAAGAAATGTACACAGAGAATAACTTAAGAATGTAAAGCAAGAAAAGATATATATGTATAAGTGTGTGCATGTGTATGCGTGCGAGTGCGTGTATGTGCGTTCATGTATATGTGTGTGTATTACATCTTGTCAGATGACAAAACAACACTTCATACAGCTACCCATTCACAAAACTTCGTGTCCTCTTATGATTTAACATGCAAATACTCTGCTTGCAGGATTTTTATTCAGTGGAATGGAATTTGAAATCTGGAACTCTTAGTCTCGAAGCCGACTCTTTAATACGAGGCCTCTGCGGTCAGGCATTCTGTTAATTACAATTTTCTGTATTTTTGTTCAAACATTGAAGAAAATTCCTTTGCTTTAAAATGTCGCATGAAGCATTATTTTATGTGAAAGATATTAAATTCTTGCTTACTGAATTCCGATGTTTATTTCGTCTAAGAAAAAATAATTATAAAAACAAAGAATTAAAATTTAAAAAAATCATACCTAAAGACGATATAACGCAAATAAAATGCGTGATTATAGTAGCTACCTTACAATGATTCCTTTTTACATGAATATCTAAAATATGGTAGAGCCAGTAATATTTTAAAACATGAGAATGAAATCTTTTTAACTACAATTATTTCAAATAAATCAGATAGTAGCTTCTTGAAGAATTTTTTTATCCGATGTTTAGTATACATAGAAAAAATATTTTTTTCAAAACAGTTGGCCCCAAATGGTGATGAATATCATATGTGAAAAATAATACTCAATAACTAAAAGAGCTGTAAAAGCAGAAAATTCATATATGATATTAAAATCAAAGCTGCAGATCTCTACGAAATTTCAGATGTACTCTACAATTATATTTGTTTATCCATCAGTGTGTAAGTGAATCCAATAACTAAAAAACGATGAAGGTATGCTACATATACTATCCCCATTGGAAATCTATCGAGTGCATGTAATTAGTTTATAGCAGATTTTCATGAAAAGCTATTTTTTAAAGATTTAATTATATTTTTAATTAAAAATTTACCAATATGTTGAATATTTTCTCAATAAATTATTATATTTTAAATTAAGTTAAGTTTAATTAAAGATTTTTCTCAATAACTTCAGAGAATATTTTTGCTCAATACCAAGTTTCACAGCACATTACAACCATAAAAAACCAGTTTTTAAATATTTTTAACTATATTTTTCAACAATACCTTTCATCTTTTTGGTTCCTGTATTATATTCATTCACTATGCAGCGACATTAAATACATCTTTTTGTGCATGTGTTATCAAATTATGTAATTAACAGTAAACTTTATAAATAAAATAAAGACTATAAGTATATCATTAAAGAATATTTCGGCTAATGTTTCAAATTTTTATTTATTTATTGAAAAATATCGCAACTATACGCACATAAATTAATGCCGGGTTTACACTCGGCCAGTTAAGACGGCAAGTAGGCAGCGCATGCGTAGAAAGACTGAAAAATGCTGTACAGTCAATGACAAGTAATTGACTGTACAGCAACGGGACAACTACAAACCGCTGTATTGTATTTTTTTTCTTACTGCGCATGCGTTTGTAGAATTCGGCATGAAAAAATTGATCACTTATTATAGATTAATTCCGAAATGTTTTGCTCTTAGTTCTTTCTGATGCAAGGTTGCGTCTATTATTTATTTTATTTGCCATTTTTTTCCCTATAGTTTTCAAAATTTAGATATGTTGACCTTCTATTTTATTTTACCATGTGTTTTTTTTGTGTAAATATCATCATTTTAATACGATACGCAGTAAAAAAGAAAAATTCAGGGACGTCAAAAAAGGTAATTTATAGCGAAGCCTAGAATGCCTGGATCTATCTTTTGAAATTTTGGCAAACATAAATCAGTCCCTATCTACGCATGTGTTGCCTACTTGCCATCTAATAACTGTCCGAGTGTAAACCAGGCATAATAAGGAGGGAGTTAAACATTGGTTTATAAATGATTATTTGAGATTCAGCGGTTTTTAAGCTTTTTAAAGACAATGATTTTTTTTCGCTAAATACAGTTAAATACTAAATTGGAATTGAAAAATAATTGGATTTTGGAGAATTGGAAATTGACTTTCCCTTATTGAAAAAACTCTAAATAAAATTTCTTTACCTAAACTTTCTAGTAAAAAATGTGTATTATAGAATGCAATGTAATTGATTTACATCTGATTCATCGTATACTCATCCTTGTAATACACTTAATCGATTTCGGAGGAGTTATCATTGACACCCACATTACGTTTTAGGTTCTAACTTTACACCGATGGAACTGAATTCCATAATGCTAATTGTTCTAGGAACTAGATGCGACGTTTTCGTAATCCAGATATAACAGTAATGTCTACAGTCTGGAATCTCCAGACTAGGTAGGTAGATAGATTTCGATACATAGTATTGATGTAAAATATAGCTCAGATGGTACAAGATATAAAACTTTACATTTAATTTTCAATTAAACTTATTCTCTTTTCTGAACTTTTTCTGCAGATTTTATTTTTTTAAAAGGAAATTAGAAATTCTGACTTGTAATATTTAAAAATTACACACAAAAAAAAAAGCAAAAAGCAATCTTTTTTTTTTTTTTTTTTTTTTTTTGAAAAAGTTACTTTTTTTATAATCTCATCAGAAAATAAAAAGAAAACTTTTATAAAAGAAATCTAAAAATGTGTATGCATGTATTGTTATAAAACTAAAGAAAAAATACAATGTTATGTCTTTTTCAAAAGAAAAAAAAACCTGTCAGTCTTATAATCAAAAGAGGTTGATTAATTTGTAGTAATTTAGATTTGTAAAACTGCATAAATTCTAAAACTAATACAGCCTTTAATAACATGAAATGCCTTAAGTTTCCAAACAGCCGAAAAAAAAGTTGTAACACCTATCCTAAAACATCTGCATATCCATTTCCTGAGGAACCAAGACATTTTTTATGGGTAATTTAAAATAATCTAAAGACCCAATCTCACCAGTGCATTTATAACAGTCATATATTTTTTTTAATATTATAAGATATTTGTGCTTTAAGAGTCTTAAATCACACAGTAACTTAATTTAATATACATTGCTTTTATTTTTGCATGTTTTAATTAAGTTAACAGAATTCTGTTTTTACTAACAGTTAGTGGATTAAGATATACATAATTGTTTTCTTATATCCTTATGCATATATAAATGGTATCCTCTAAATTAAATTTTAAGTTATTTTTAATTTTTTATCAAATTAGTTCCATGACACTTTATTCCAAATTTGTCTCTTATTTCCTGATCTAATTCCCAGTTTTACACTAAATTACTTCTCACTCTCGAGCCAAAAGAATTGCTGAGTCTAGAATTTCTCACGCTACGACAAACGGATAAAAACCCTTAACGTTTGTGCGGCATTCTTTCATAGATACCTAAGATTCCTTTATGTAAGTCGACTCGTGTCAAAGATATCCCTATTAGAATATCATGGACAAATCACTGAAAGGACATTTTTTTTGCACTTTGCTCCAGTGTTTTGGTACGAATAAGCGTGTACCGTATTTCATCTCCTCCGCATGGCTTCTCGTTGTAAATAAATTGAAGTTCGTTCTAAAAGTTTTTTGTTTTCTGCCGCACATCCGCAAAATTATGTTTACAAATATATATAATCAAGAAACAATTTTAGATATTTTTATAGAAAATAATAAACATTCTTTATAAGTTCGTGCTATTTATTACTTGCTGCATTTATTCCATTCCTTCATATTATCATTTCATCTAACATAAAATTTATTCACAATCATTTTAACTGTTCATTTAAAATTATTTAATCAATCTCCTTTTTTAAAATAATAGAATAATTTTAATTAATGTAGTTTAATTAATATTAATGCATCAGAAAAACGAAATGCAAAGAAGGTAAATAAATTTTAAATGAAATACTCAAATTTATATTTCTTATATAATTCGTTTTCTTTTTTTAAATTTAATAATCTATCTTTATTTTCAAATTTATTTATTTTAATATATTCCTACAAAACAATGATTTCAATCAAAAGTAATGGAAAAAAATTAAATAAATTAGTTAAATTAATTTTATATTTACATAGATAAGTTACCATTTTTATACTTCTAAATCAAACGTCTGTGTCTATTTGAATCAATTCGCATATTTATTTTATTCTTTTGCTGTACATTAAATATTTCCTAATTGAAACTGTTATCCACTCTTCCACTAAATAACTAAAAATTTTGCAAATGCTCCATCCCTTAAAGAACCTGATTTGCAATTTGTCCAAAAGGATATAATGTACCCAACGATATAATTTGCAGACACATTATCGTCAGGCTATTCTACACAGACGGTAGTAAGGACTTCTTTTCGAAAAAGTTCTAATCTCAAAGTCTAATTACTTCCCTATTTAGTTTAAAAGCATGTCTTATTTTGAAATTTGAATTTCAAATGTCCATACCTATATACTAAGATCAATTTCATTTATATAAATCATTTTCTTTAATGCGCGTTCGATGCACTTAGTGATTCCATATTTAATCAAAAACTTCATATTCGGTAAATGTTTGGAGTATGCATATTTAATGTCATACTTCATCCCAATTTTGCAATATTCATCCCAAGGTTTATTACATTGGGATGTGTAATAAAGCTTTTCATTGTGCATAACAAAAAGGAAAATGTTATACATGTTTGATAATGCGTCAGTTAGTATTATATTTTAAATAATTTTAGTGATCAGAATTAGTAATTATTAATGGAAAATTAATAGTGGATTTTAAATCTTGGAGTTTCTAAGAATTCCTTTTACAGAGTAATTTTATGAAATAATTCATATTTAGTATCTGCAATGTTTGGACATTCAAATTATGGAAGTGGCACTCAGATGTAGAAATGTAACGAACTATTTTACAAAATCATATGGCATGTGTGATTACAATGTTACATGTTTCCTTCATTGCTAATTACCCTAGTCAGGTATAATAAATGGATTATTGAAGTATTAAAATTGCTGTAATGAAATTGAATTGAAATATGCTGAAATGAAAGATGTATGAAAATATGTTGAATGAATTTACATACGTTGTAAGGAAAGAAAGCCAAGTTGAATTTTCTTTAAGATGCTTGGGTTGTTTTTCCCTCTCTGTTTAGCATTCTCAAACTATCGTATGTACTATCAATAACTTGAAAATTGAATTTGGGAAATATGTGTATCCCTCTGCTGCACAAACTATATGTAATTACAGATTTTAGGTACATTCCTATAGGAAGACTGTCTATTGCAATTGAAGACTGTCATGACACGACTTTGGGACTTCATGGTCCTCATGACAATACTTCGTCAATGGTCTTCAAGACGATTTGTCTTCGTTATCTCATAAACTGAATTACTAAAGTAATTTTGTTTGGATTTTAACTGGCTTGTAATATGTTAAAAGCGTATAAATCTTGGATGAGTTTGTAAATGACCTATCAAACTCAAATGGGATGGAAATGGTGGGGATCGAAATTTTCAATTTACTAAAACTTTCTTATTATTGAAGATAGAAAAATAAATCCAACTAGCTAAATTAGAACCTTATTAAGAAAAACAAATTTTATGTTTAAAGTTTTTCGATAACTGCATTATCTTAGAAGTTAGGGACTGAAAAGTGATTTTTAAACCCTAATATTGATTGTTTCTAACATCAACAATTTATGTTGCCTTCCAGCTTACTGAGAGGAATTTTTTTTAACATTCATTTACAGTAAGCATTCGTGGCCTTTGTAAATTTAAAACTTTCAGTACAAAAAAGCGGAGACAATTTGATTATAACGGCAGATAGATATTATAGGAACCACAATGATAATTTATATTTACTTTATAATAAGTTAAAAATTCAATAATTGATTAGAAAGAGAATTTTTTAATTTTGAAGAAATGAATTAAACGAGTTAAATTTAAAATTTCTAAAAATTTTGTGATGCGTGAAATTGATGTAATTTTTGTTCTTCAATATAGTGGTTTAAATAAGAACTTGACATTACGCTATAACCGTCAACGTTTATCCAAAACTTTATAGCATCAAAGTTCATTAACCTCGAAATGAGAGATGGTGAATAAAATGGAGAGTTTCAAAATATTATAAAAATAACTATTTATCACATCATAGAATAGAATGGAAACAATAATCGTCTTTTTGCTACCTTACTACCTTTTGTTGATGTATTAAGAAATGGGCAACTATTTCTAAGTTAAGGCAGTGAGAAAAAAACAAATTACGGAGAAATAATAAAATTGTAGTAAATACGTTTGTGTTATACTTGGTGAATGTTTTTTTTATTTTCGTATTTACATTATTGATATGGTTTTAATCTGGTGTGTATAGCAAAAAAACAAAAAAAATGCAATCAGATTTGGCAAACTATAATTCTTACCGCCCCCTTATCAAAATAGACTCGTCCTATATCATGCAGTTTCCACTTTACTCGAACGGATTAGTCAGAGCCTTTGGATACACTACCAATAATGGCCCATCAAATGCGAAATTCGGTATTTTCTCTTTTAATCTTGTTCTCTTTTATGAAAGGTTTTCTGATGTAACAATGATGGGAAAACTTTCAAATGCACATATCATCTTATACATTCTGTTATTAAATTCTTACGTGCAAACAGACTATTTAGTGATTATAAAATACCTATTATTAATTATTTCCCATACGTCGTATAGATCTATACATTGGTACACTAACTCCTAACTTTTCTTCTGAAAGTATCATTAACTAGCCAATACACATTCAACAATGCATAGATATAAAAGTATTTTCGTTGGCGACTGAAATATATGGGTGAAAAAACCCTTTGTAAAAGAAGAAAAATTACATTCCAAAATGTATTTAGTTTTCAAATTCATAACAATAGTGGAAAATTTGATGCTTCGTCCTATTTCTATGCTAGCAATGAAGCAAAAATTCGCTTTTATTTCAGATGTAGAAGAAATGCACTTATGTAATTCAAAAGAATAAACGCCATATTTTTTTCCAAATTCTAATAATTTTTTAAAGAATGTTTAAAGTTTTCTTGAAGTATCTTCGGAAAAAAATTACAGTAAAGAAAGAACTAACATTATTTTACTAATTTAAATAATTAAATCTTTTTAAAATTTACTAATTGAACCCTTTGATATTTTGATCTGCTAAATTCTACTTATTTGATTTAGATAGATTTTTTATCCCCTTACTTTGAATAAATATAATAAAAAATTATTTTTAATTATAAATTTTTACAATACATTAGTCTATTATTATAGCAGCTACAACCTAAAATACATTTTTTTTCTTGCATGAAATGTTTCATTGTTTCCTTCCCTTTTACATTCTTAATTAACTTTAGTCTCTAGAACTAATATGCTCGTAAGTGGCAGGAAAAGATCATTGTTAAAAAATTATTTTTTCAGCATTTTATCAAAGTTAACACAACAACTCATCAACCTAAATTTTAATATCAGAAGGACAAGATGAAATTTATATTAAACTCACTTTTCTTCTACATTCGTTTCTTATTTTCTTTAATAACGAACATTTTGAATAACAATTTCTTTTTGTCCAATTAAATGTACCTCATCCAATGATGTTTTTAGCAAACAGTGCTTGTTCGATTATGAATCAAGAAGTTTACTTTTTTGTTATTAAATGTCCTTAGTCTATTTGTTTCAAGAATTTTAAACAAATAAAATAAAAGCTTTTTTTATTTATTAATTTCGTTTTTCTTGACCACATAGCTCTTTTGTTGTTTTTAAATTTCTAATATGTTTTTTTTCTGTAGCATTTATAGTTTAATTGTCGGCATCGATCAATTGTAAATAAATTTTTGATGATTTAAACAGTATTAAATAATACATCTATTAGTAGTTCCGAAAAAAATGTATTTCAATGTTTTGTATCATTTATCATTTTTAATAACTTATTAATGAAAATTAATAAATAAAAAATAATCGAAATTAAAAATGCTTTTTGGAACATTTTTGTTAGTCTAATAAAAGTAAAAAATAATTTTTTTATAAAAAATTTGGATATAAAAATTGCAAAAAAATGAAAGAAAATACAGTACGGATGTTGAGATACAATATCTGTCATAAGAAATATAAATTCAAAAATTCATTAAAAATATGAAGAGTAATTAAATTAAAATTAAGTCATTTTAATCAGCGTTTTGTGCTCTTACGATTTGGTTTCGAACTCTAGATTTTTTAGATGAAAATTTTATTCTTTTCCTCAGTGATCTAAACATCATTTTCAAAACTTTTTTTTATCCTTATATGTTATTTTTTTCTTAATTTTGTAAAGTTAAGTAAATTTTCAAAATTCTCGTATTTAAATTATTTTTAAATTCAAAATATAACGAATTTGTAGCCAACACCAACAAGAATCAAACGATTGAATAATATTCATCAATATCTAATAATATTAAATGGGTGAATTGAAATGCAGCAAAACTCAGAAATGCAAGAAATTCTAAATTTTTACTATGATAATATAACGATACATAAAGACATTCAATAAACATCCTAGAGAAAGTGTTAAAATCTTACGCAAACAAGGAAATGTTAAAAAAAATGTTTTTCGAAAAGCAATGTTTTAAAGAAATTGAGATCCCAATCTAATGTATAAAATTCCAGGAATAGGATCTAACTAGCTCTAGGTTATTTGTTCTCAGAAGAGAGAAAACATATTAATTAGACAGTTGTTTGTTTAATCATTAAAGTATTAGCAATCAAAGCAAAATCGTATACAAATAACATTATTTTTAAATATAGAACAGTATTCCTTCTTTGCATTATAACCTTCAAAAAATAAATCGTCTGATTTAGAGAATTGGGAACCTGAGATGAATGTTTATTCTAATTCTTTTCAGCAGAAAAATTCCAGGCACCGAATGCAGTTTAAAAAAAGCAGTTTAATTTTTTTCTCGGATCTTCCTGGGCTCTAGGAAATGTTTGGAAAATGTCATATAACAAATAAGTTTGTTTTGCAACACTTGGTCTCCTATTACCAAAAAGCTATTTGCAAAAATTAATGTGAATTGAAAATTTCCTTGTAATGATGATAGAAAAAAAACAATATAAACAAGCTTTAAGCTACTATTATAGTAAATTAAAAGCTTCATTTTTTAGTTCTTTCAGATTTCCTATATGTATTTCAGTAATTTAATATAATGGCTATTTGTTATTCAAAGATGTTTACATCTGTTTATTGTTTTGCAAAGGAATATTTTATTCGGATAAGTTGAAATTAGCAATTTTACCAAAATATTTTGCAGAATTGTTTGTTAGAGGCGAAATATTATGAGTTCTGCTCAAAATTAAACCAGGAATCAAAGAAAAAAATATTTAAAAAATATTATTAAAATTGTAAAATATAAAATTTTAAAATAGGCAAAATTCATCTTTTCTAGCGATATTTCATGTCCAATTTTAAAAAGTTGTGATTTTAATCTTATGACCATAATAACAAGAAATCGTAAAAAGGGAATTTCAAGTTCTACAAAGATTCTATAGGGGTATGAGGAAAATTAAAGTAGACAAATTAAATTGCGTATTCCAATAAATTACAGAAATATGAAATTTAATCAAACATATAAAGCTTAATTAAAAGCCAAATAATTAGTGTTAAAAAATTATTTATTTATTACTTTGTTTATTAAATAATATAAATAAAATATTATAAATACGAAATTTTACTGATTTACACTTATTGTAAAATTATTGCTGAAATGCAGTAATATTTTTTAAGTCTATGTATTTAAAATAGCAAGGAAAACTGTGAATTAGTCGTCAAGTCACAACCATTTGTTCAATTTAGCTAATTGTTATTTCACATGAAAGCTCATACTTTTAAATATATCTTCAAATGTCATTTGGTGTGTCATTATTGTTTATCCTTATCATTTCGACAGATGTTGGAAATCAAAAATACGATTTTCAGTCTCATATCTTATGCTATGATTCTTTAATAGTGATAGGAAATTTTAATTTGTTAGCTATGATTTCAAAGTGACGAAATGAATTGGGGCAAAAATAGATGAAATTGATCCAGTTATTGATGTTGTGAGCTTTATTTAAATTTTATTTAGCAATATCTCTCGAAAACTGAGTACAAACTCTTGTACAAACTGGATACATGACACTCTTGATATTGTATTTATGGGTAATCGATAATCGATATACAAATTGGTTATATCGATTATTATTTCATTTATCGAGTTACCTGTGTTTCTGTGTTCTAGAAACTGTTCATTGTTGAATTTGATCCAAAATTTGTCACCGAATTACCACTTTAATTCACATAGTGAGATTCACCGATTTTCTAAATTGTTTTCTTTTCATATGTTGTTGTTTAGAAGCATTCAAGTATACAGATCGATGGATTGTCGATTTATTGGAATATTTTATTCGAAATTTGTTACGGACTTCCAAAGTTCTAAAGCGAAAACCCTTCCCAAATCTAGTTTATTTCTCTTTCTTTTCTCAAAACTCTTTGAATTTTTCAGTAAACTTATAAATTGCTCATGAATGTATTGGCGCATAACATTCTTTTAAATGGTTCAGCCAAAAATTCGATACAGAACTTTGATTCTTTTGGATCGATCGCACATTACAAATTTCATTTTTCTAACTTATTTCGATTTTAAATTCTCGGAATAACAGATCGACGAACTGATAGAATTATTTTTAAAATATTCTTTTGGATTCAAAAAAGTCTAAAACAAGAAAATTCATCAAAATCTTGCGGCAAATCTTATTTTATTATTGACAATTACAATATTTTTTCATTGTATGCTGTATATATAAGAATATATGTGATATATGTGTGTTTATATATGTATGTATGTTGTTTGTATATGTATCTTTGTATATGTGTATTTGTGCGCTTGTTGTACGTGTGTGTATGTATGTACATGTGTGTGTGTACATGTGTATCTAATAAAGCATGATTTTATCTTAACGTTTTCCCTTTTCTAAACCAATGGATCATTCAAGAATTGTTTTAATCCTTTCAAGGGTGATGATTTCATCTGACAGCAGGTCTTTTAAGAGTATATTTTCTTATTCAGTCGATAATTTTGTGATGATCATTTAGTAAAAATATACTTTTACTCTCAAATAAAGACGAAACACACACACACACACACACACAAGCACGCAATATCTAATTATCATTTATAGATCCATGGACAAATTAAAAATTAAATTTTTCCACCCCTAGACTAAAAATTTTCTTTATTTCGGTTCCATGGGGAGGAAAGATTATTTTAAAATTATAATATGTTCTTACATTGTTAAATTAACTATTAATGCTATTGTCAAACTTAATATAAAAGTATTATGCTATGATAAAACTCGAAACATGTAACTACTTTGCAATGAATGATATAATACTCTACACTAAATTTCTGTCAAGTCTTACAAAGAATACTTTAAAATTATTCCGATTTATGTATGTTATTTAAAATTCGTATTAAGTAATATACATTTTATAATTGTGATAACATCAGAATAGATTTTTGTTGTTGATTATTCCCTTAAAATTCCATTATACATCGATCCATTCATTCTATAAGCGCGGCTTCAGTTTAATGACTCTGATGATACTTTTAAATGGCGCCGCTTTGACCACTGGGTCTGAGCCAAACGGAAGCCTCTTGAGGAGAAAGTTTGTTCAAAAGATTTCTGCTATTATCCGTCTTAAGAAATTAAGATCCTGATTTATTGTCAAAGTGGAAGGGGATACTTAATGGTCTGAGGTATTTAATTCTAATTTAGTTAAATATAATCATTGAGTACGTAATTATGTATTAAAGGATTTCAATGATTTAGTCTGTTTCATAAATTCTTATAAATCACCAATTTCAGAAATCTGTATATATATATATATATATATATATATATATATATATATATATATATATATATATATATATATATATATATATACAGATGTGTGTATTAAAAATATTATTTTTAATTCAGAATTTTTCTCCCTTAATTTATATTTTTCTCTTTTTTTATTTTTTAAATCATACCCTTTTTAATTGTAAAATGTTTTTAAAATTTTTTTTTAATTTCCAATGTAAATACTTTTAATAGCCTTTTACGTCTTAGATCCATGCTGTGTTCTTATTCTAGAATCAACTAATTTAGTCAAACGTTTTCTTTTAATCAATACTTTCTAAGCAATGCCTTTAGACTATAAAATATAAAATCAAAATTTGTTCATATGCTTCGATATAGATACAAAAGTCAAAAATTAAACAAACGAATTAAAAGGTATTAAAAGAGAAATGGTTTGATTTTTTTTAAATGCATATGTTGAAATTCATACATTTTTAAAGAATGGACCATCATATAAATACTTATTTATACTGATGAACAAAATAAAAGAGACGAACCCTAAAAGAATCACTATATCTAATCCAAATCGAAATTGAAAGCATTACTATATTAAAAATCTTATTTTCTTCTAATATTTAATTTTTTAAAAATATTGATAAATAATGAATAACTTGAGCTTTAAAGTCCTGCAACTGCCCTTGATAACTGACAAATATAAAAGACACGCAGTAAAGGCTTCTAAGATAGTTTTTCCACGTTTTTCTCATGGACTTAACTTTACAAAATTTAAAGAATTGGAAAAATTACACAAAAAGACAGTTTAGCCGGGGAAAAAAACAGTCTATAATCCAATGAATTGGAAAATTAGTGTCAATGATTTTTGTTCAAAAAAGCAATAACTGAAGTACCTTTAAACTACATAGAGATATTCTTTGTTATTTAATGCATACTACTAAAATTATCAACGCAAATTAGTAAGAACTCCTCACTTGAGTCTCTGCCGAAAGACAGGGGAAAAAATCAATTTTGATTTTATTTATTTTTTATTGTATTGATATTGTTGGCATGATGAGTTCCCCTTCGAGTTTTGGTAGCATTATCATCATCAGGTATGCCCAGAGATTTCCAAGTATTTCGGCGATTTCATTCTGAACACAACAACCTACGGACCAACAGTAAGGATTTATGGTTTGGAAAGCCATTTCATTTGATAGTCGGTTCACTTTGCCAATCTACGATGGCGTGCCCAAAGAAATCGATGGTTCGAAGAAATTCCATTACCTCTTAGTAGGACCAAATCCGATCACATAAAATGCCCTTGTATTTTTATGTTCTTGCTAACGGCACTTTGGTTTGACCAGGGGGACTGTTGACACTATAGCCTTCCTCATATGCTCTCTCTTTTGGACTGACACGAGATAGCATCAGAAATACAATCCGATACTTCGAAAATCAATAAGATTGCAAAAAATTCGAATGGTATTTAGGTATAAGCTAGAGAATACTGACTTTTTGAGACCTTCTGCTGCATCTTTAATAAGCAAAATTTTCAATTTTTTTTCAAACAGAGTTTTTGCTAAATATGTGTATTCTTTTATCTAGATAATTTTCTTCAAGGGAGGTTTTCAGTTTAGGGGGGGGGGTGAAGAATTTTGTACCCCGACTTTAGGATTTCTTTTCTAATTTATTTTAGTGAACACATTTTTCTATAACCTCTTAATTAAGATACTTTACTTGATTAAAAAGGATAAAAAATGGTGAATTTATTTATATTATCAATCAAAAAACAAGAAAATTTAACATTCAAAAATAGGTCAGACTTTCATATCTTAAATTAAAGAATTAGAGAATGCATGGTCTTTTTTAAAGGGGATGTACGTTCCTTTTTAATTTAATATGTTTGGTTTTTCTGTACTATTTATTTTTATTTCTGTTTCAGAATTAGTCTATATATTTCAAAGCATAATTATCAATATCAAACGTGGTCATACAGATGCTCGAAATGTGTTGTCGGGTGTTGTTGAAATAGAAGACTCCGACTTTTATAAATTAGCAAACAAATATGGTATTCTCAAGTAGCTTTGTACCCGTAATCAGTATGTAATTTGTAAAGAAAAGTTACTTTCCATAGATGAGATTTATTCTCAAGAAATGTTGTTGGAAGAAGCCGCTGCAGCTAATTCGAGAAGTGGAGGGCAAGGCTATACACCCTGTCATAGCAAAAAGAAATGTTTCACTACTAAATGCAATTGTAAAAGCAAGGGACTGTTGTGAAATTCAAAGTGCCATTACTATTTAAATTGTTGTAACAAATAAGATAGTATAACGTCAATAACATAATTAAGTTTAATAATATAGCTTTAATAGATTAATAACTATAATTTTACTAGCTTTAAGTTTAATAGTTTAATTACTATAATTTTACTAGCTTTAAGTTTAATACTTTAATTACTATAATTTTACTAGCTTTAAGTTTAATAGTTTAATTACTATAATTTTACTAGCTTTAAGTTTAATAGTTTAATTACTATAGCTTTCTCCAATTTTGACATAAATCATTCATATTATGTTTTAATAATAAAGCGTGATTTACAAACGTTAACAAAAATATTTTTTTCAACATTCCCCATCAATGCATGGTGATTGTTGACATACACCGGTGGCAGTCCGAATATATAAGAATATATCGGTCTTTCACCGAAGTATTTGGTATATGTTGACATTCACTGGTGAGTGTCGACATTCTTCGGATTTCGGTTTTCCACGGTAACACACACACAAACACATATATACATATATATAATGATATTTTAAACTCTTAATTTAATCCAAATCAATTTCCAAAACTTTATCTTAATTTAGCCCATAGTAAAATATTCTCTTACTTTCTGATCTCATTCCCCGTATGAAGCTGTGTACAAATTACTGCGCAATCAATCTACGTCTCAAATGAAAGTGATTCCTTCGGTGCCCTTGCAAGGTATCAAAGGTCAACACGCGTATTGAATTGGCGCGAGGCCGGAAATCCCATCTTATATAAGACTAGTGATCATTTGTTCGCCCTCCCCTTTTTGCCCTTTTTTCTTACTTCTGCTTTTGTGCCACACTGTGGCGGATGTGCCTTGTACGCGTCTCTGCTTGTAAATAATTATGCTTTCCTGGATGGTGGTAGAGAGAGAATAAAACGAAATTGAAGAGGCAAAGGCTCTTCACTGCTTCGAACCTACATTCTGCTTCAACAAAAATAATGTATACATAATATATATATATATATATATATATATATATATATATATATATATATATATATATATATATATATATATATATATATATATATATATATATATATATATATATACAGATCAACTACATGATGTGAAAATCTGAATATAAGCTAATATAAGGCTCCTGGATATTATACTCTATCTCTTATGTTCAAGGCATACATTTGAATATGCGACTTCGAATTCGTTTCTGCAAGTTTGCTTCATTCTTCTGGCTATATAAATATGTCTACTTATTATAGTTAAGTAAATATTCTTGTTAAAATCCATTTAATCTTTCTTTCCTTTGATAATACATATAATTATATGTCATCACATGAAGAATTATATTTTACAGTGCTCTTAAAAAGTCGCAGGCTCAAAAAACTTCAAAAATATATTTTTTCAAAATGTTTTCAATGGTTTTGCCTCTATTGATGATCTAGATGACTAGAATGAGAAAGTAAAAAATAAATTTCCCCTTGAATATCTATTTCTTCTTAAAATACAGCTATATATTTTTAAACGCCGTGCATATTATTACACTGAGCATAAAAATATATAGCTAAAATGTTTCATTCGTGCCCGCCATGCTAAAAAAAATCATTTTATTTACCAAACATAATTTATTCTCTATTGAAATCTTTTTCAAAATGGTTCCATTACAAAGTCAACATTTTATACAAATAAAATTCACATCAGTACCAAGAATTCTAATTTTTTTTCAGTATAATACTTTACTGCAGAAAAATACTTTTAGTCACATCCATAATAGCGTGCCCAAAGAAAAATACTTTCCGTTTTGATAATTATGTAGTAACATGAACGAGAAACTTGGAAAATATTTACATTGTTGAAGATTTATTATCAACTGCCTAGCTATAGCAAATAACGTTTCTCGATATCAAAGAAATTACATACATACATGCATACGTTTTCATTGTTTGGAGTAAACAAAAAATATCTTCAATAAAATAGGTGGAAAAGAAAAAAAAATATCTCCATTATCAGAATCTTATTGTTATTGAATAAAGCATTTCCCAGTGTAATTCATTGTAATGAACTTTATTATTAAGTAATTCATCGTATTTAAGAATATAAATGGAATTAAAGTGGATGTAAAATGCCATTTTATGGTTATCGGCATTTCTTCTTCTTCTATGAGAAGATGACTCTGTTTTGTAGTAAAGTAATATCTGTTAATTAACCCTTACGCCGTCCTCTCCTTTACGCAAAAATTTCTGTTTTTCCTCTGTTTAGAACGAACAAAAATAAAAGCTCAAACAAGTAAACAGTTACAAAGCGTTCTAAACTTTAAAAATTTTAAAGTAACGAAGAACATTTGAAGAACGTTATGGCCACCCTGCAAGTTTCACTTGAACGCTCTATAAGCGTTACGGACGACGAATAGGTTAATAAAAAATCGAATTGTATTTGACCTGGGACAAATGCATAGCAGCAATTTCGTTGATTTAAGTTGTTGAATTTGCTATCTAAAACAAGCCTCTAAGTTTGAAATTTGGATATATTATCAAATGACAAGTGAAAGTTCAGACATCGATTCTTCATGTTGAAATGAATAAAGCTATTAAGCCGGAGGAATTTAATCACAAAGTTGTAAGTATTAATAGATCTATAAAATGAACTGTCGAATGTTATGATATCTTAATTAGGTCAGGAGCAAATTTAAAAGAGTCATAAATTTGAAAAGTATCTTTCATTTTTTTTATATTTGATAGAAATTTATGAAATCTTACAAAAGTTAGTTTTAAAGAGGGAATAACATGTAAGAGAAGGGAATATAAATGAGAGGAGAATTGAAAGCGGATATAAATGTTTTTTCTATCAATCAGACTCGGAGTTGTATTATCTTTATCACGAAATGTCAGTGAAAGCACGAACATCATAGGCAAATTATTGGACATGCCAAAGGAATAAGTGGACGAACCATAGGTGCCCAAATACGACCTCGAGCAATTCAAACCACAAGCCATGCCAACATTAATCAGACGAATTGAAGAAATATTGGCTAGCAATGCAGGTCACTGGCCAGGGGAACAGAAACCAGGAAGATTTTGAGAAGTAATGACTACCTTTGCTGGAGTAATAAAATCTTATGTTTTTAATGGTACAACATTTTGTACCTGACGTTATATACATGCATTTAGCATGATATTATGTTATACAACATGATATTCAAATCACATTTGTATCACAAATAATAAAAAATTAATATTTAGCAGTAAAATTTAAAGCCTTTTCATTGAAGAAATACTCTTTTAATTTTAATTCCTTTATTAATATGAAATTTCATGAAGTTACATATAATTAAACCCTTAAGATAGATTTCTTAAAATGCAGTATCAACAGGCTTTACCTTACATAATAATCTCATTTATTCTCTTTATGGAACTTTACTTCCATTTTAATTGTTATATGATGTTTTAAGCTGAAATTTCTATATCATATTACAAGTTGTATGCATATTTAAATTAAAGTATTATCCAAAATGTATGGAAATATGGTTTAAAATATTTAATCGTGTCATAATCGAAGTTTTGTCCATGCAAACATAGTTCCTAGCATTTTTATAATGATAAATAAATGACAGGAATTAACGATGCCTTATATTCAAGTTCCTACCATTGAGATATCCTACTGATATATTATATATTTATTAATAGGGGTTGGAGAAGCTTGAAGTCATCGGGATTGCAATTTTAACATCAGATTCAAGATAGACCAATTCAGAGATCAATAATTGTGAAACTTTTGCATTTAAGACAAGCGTAATTTAGAAATCAACATCAAAACTTAAAACCATCTTTATATGCCATTATGCTCAAAATTGCTAAGATTTTAAACTGCTTAACAGTGTAGACTCCATTCACAATTAAAAGAAATTTTAAACACTTACAATGATTCTTTTAAAAAATTCTGCATTTTTCAGCAATTAGAAAAAGTTTTTTTAACCAATTCTACTTTATAGTTTGTAAGATATGAATAAGAATAATAAATTATTGTAGAATTTTTGAGTTACATTTATATTCTTTATTTTAGATATTATGTTTAGATATTTTAAATAAAGAAAATAATTCAAACAATTAGTAATTCGATAATAAACAATTCTGCAATAAAATATTTTATGATGTTCTTTGAATAAAAAATATAATATAAATAGAATTGAATTTGTCATTAATTTTACTGAAAATTTTACTTCAACATAAGAATATTTTCAGACTTTCACTCATTAAAATTTTCTACAGCTGTGTAATGAAAATAAAAATAAATGTATAAATATGAAAAATACTGTGTAGAAATATGAAAATATCAATATTTTCATTTTTGTTATAAACTCATTTTATAAATTAAATAATCATTACATCAAATAAGAATTGCATATACTATCATATTTCAAATTTGAATATTTCATGTATTTTGATGACCCAGAAATTCGACTCCTAACTTTATTCCCAAAAAAAAAAGTTACAACAAAATAGGCTCTAATTATCTCTAATTAATGCCTTTGACTTCTGCTTTAAACTTATTTATTTCAAATGTTTTACTTTTTTTACTGTCTTTTTGTTCTTTATTTCCCACTATGCTCTTTTTGATTAAAAAATGATTTTTTTTTTGCCCCTTATATATTTTTTGTTAAATTTACGTTCAATCATTTGTCGAAAGTCATTTTTTTTTCTTGATTTCTTATTGAGAGTCATCCATTCAGAGTAAAATTTCTGGTCCATTAACTTTAATGCTTTTCAGTGCCAATGAAAGTAAATAATTGCAAACTGAAGTTCAAAATGGTACCCATTAAATGTCTCTCGTTTTGTATCATCTATCAGTATAATTTAAAGATTTTATAAATGACTTTTTGAATACAAAATTTTTGATTTAAATAGCGTTATTTTGACGAAAAATATTTTTTATAATTCCCAAATTATCACGATCGCTTAGGTAATAATATATTGCTAAATAAAACACTTTTATTTTTGAAAGGGTTACTAATGCCTTAATGCTCAATTAAATATCTTGTAAGATATTTAAAATTAAAATTATATTACCAACTTATCATTCAGTTATGCTTGTGGAATAACAAATATTACAGATTTTAATTGAGAAGATATTTTATGAATTACTTTAAAACTAAAGAATTTAAAATAAAATCCGTTTAGTCATTATTTTATATTTAAAAATTTGAATAAAAGAATAAAATTTAGAAAACAATTTAATAATAATAGAATTTAGTTTATAAAATAGATTTTCCCTTAAAAGTAATAGAATAAACAAAATCATAACCACCTTTATTATAAAAGTTTATTTTCAAAAAAATTCATACTCCAATTTCAGTTGCTGTTTTGCAATAAATGAATCTTTAAATGACAAATTGGACATAGTGGTAGAGATTTTGGTTTATGGTTAATAATTACATTTTCTTAATATACCTGAATATTAAAAATAAATTAAACTTCGCTTTTGATTTATAATTAGCACCTCTAACTTATTTACGGCAAATATTGAAGTGAATGAATTTTCTAATATTTTCTAATGGTTACACATTTCTTTAGAATTAAATTTATATTAATCATTAAATGTTTCATTTTATTTCAAGAATATCGAAATTTGCTTGATGCTATAAAATAAGTTTTATACATTTAAACTTTTGAAATAGTATGGTAATATTTCAATTGTCTATTTTTGTATTTTTTCTAAAATATAATTGCTTATTTTTTTACTGCAATGATCATTATATAACACAAAAATCATGCATCTAATCACATCCTAAATTCTTTTGTTTTACATCTATTGTAAAATCTGAAGTTCGAACACATAGTTTTTTTTTCTACAAATAAAACTCGAGCATATATTAGAACCTAATTATCTCTAATTCAAGAGTTTTTGCTGATGCAAAGCTTTTGCTTTGAATTCGATTCCATTCTAGACGTTTAAAGTTTTTCTTTATTTTTTTACTCTTATTCCCTTGTCTTTCAGTGCATACAATTCCTATGTCGTCTGAAAGAAGCATCTTTATTCCTTCTTTTTTAAATTTAATTACAGACGGATTTTTTTTATCTCGATTTTCTATTGTGAATGAACCACTCATTTCTGAAATTTCTGTGCATTAACGTTAGTGCTTTCAAGTGACAATGGATTCGCATAATTGTAAATTGAAGCATAGAGGAGAATGAACTTAATGAATTTCTATTCTTACTTAGGTTTCTGTCAAGGAGTCCTTGATTTTTTTTTATTAAAAAAAATTCAAATGCTATCGTTAGAAAGAAAAAAATATATAAATGTAAAGAATATTAAAAATATTAATGATTTTCAGTTGTTTATTTATTAGTCATAAACTAAAAAAAAAGAATATTGAAACTTTTATAATCATTTAGTTAATTGAAATGTTTATTGTTATAATTTTAAAAAGAAGATTGATATCACCAGATCCATCTTTTAATCTAAATATTATTTAACACATTTTGATAGAAAAATTATATTTTTTTTCATACAGAAATTATTATTCTTAGAAAAAATTGTAATACATATATAAATATATCTAAAAATTATATTTTTTGAAATTAAATTGAAAAAACATATGATTTAATTATAATTTATTTTATTTATGATAATTTTTTTAATTGCAATTTATAATCTATAAGTTGATTTTTTATAAAATAAAGCAAAAAAATTAATTAATTTTAATTGTAATCCATATCTCAGATTCAAAATACATTTTCAATTCATTTTATCAATGCTGTTTTTAAATGCTATTACTCCTACAAGAGCAACTAGGTAGGAATCAGTTTATTTTTTTATTTCTGATTTATAAATGATTGATTAATGTCTATTATAATTAGTTATTTGTTTCAATTAAATTTTTTCTCACCAGTTGAAGATTTAGGAAAATTGAATGGAGTCATAACCATTTTCACTTTTTGTGATTTACTATTTTCATATGTTTACTTTAAAAGACTAAGCAAAATGTAATTTTTTTTCTTGGTGAACGGTCAAGCTATGAGTTCATAGAATTTTAGTGATTCTTTTCTTGAAGAATCCTATTGCTGGACTTTCTTATGTTAAATGTATTGAAAACTTATAATTAGAATTTTGCCAGTTCGTTTTATGTATTTTGATTTTATAGCTTTTTGTATTAACCGAAGAAGATTTATATTTTGCTTCAAGTCCTAAGGCCGTTTATGTTTTAATTCATTTTAATTATCTATAGTAATTAATATATGTCGGGAGTTTTTCGAGATGAAAAAATTTTATGTCACTCAATAATTAAAATGAACTATTTAATTATTGTCACAAAACGTTTTATTAAGTTCAGTATTTGTGATAAAAAAAATACAGATCTGGTTTTGAAGGCTAGATAGAATTATATCATACACTAGAAAGCAAAATCTGTATTTGTTGCAACGACTTGACAGAATGTCAACAGGAATTGAAATGCTCCTTTTAAAAATATTAATTACACTTTCAATGTTAAAAAAATAATAATTTCATATAGAGTATCATATTGCTCATAAACTATAATCTTCTGCAGCTTTAGATTAAACAAGAATATTTGTTACATCAAACGAATTTGAAATCTCGTAGTGTCTTGAAAAATTACTTATTGTGACATTTTAAAGCAGCGATTGTTTGCTCTATTAATTATTAAAACTTTTTTAGAAAAGAAGCATTGGTTATGATGACTCTGCAGCAGATAAATAAAATGATTTACAATATCTATTATTGTCAATTAAAATTAATGACAACATTTAAAATTATTTTCCACTCATAAAAACATAATATTTTATCAATAAAAAATTAAATAATTAATAGCGAATGAAACCTCCATTAAACGTTCCTTATACTAAATAGTAATAATTAATTAATTAATAATTGTACTAAATATTATTAATACTGTGATTAAAATTGAAAAAGAAATAATTTATTCATTCCTTTGAATTTCAGCATCTCGCTAATTAATTAGGAATTTCATTTTCCTTTATAAGAGTGAAAATAATTTAAAATGAAATTAAAACTAATAAGAAGGGAGCGTACAAACCTGTGCTTTACTTCCCTTGCTTCATTTGTAGTAGAAAAGTACGAGCTGTTTCTACAACCGTATGCCCAATAAGTAGCTGTGAACCAATTTTAAAGCGAGTAAAAACATTCAAAATAAAATCGAACTTGCTGCTGAGTAGATTATACCAATTGCTTTACGAAAAACAAAAAAAAATTATAGGATTATACTGCTAGAAAATTGATCGGAATAACTATGCGTTTTCAATATTGATTGCGTGTTACTATGCGTTTAAACAATTTTCATGTATTTTTTACTTGCATAATGGGAGCATGTTTTTTTTCTAGAGGTTATAATTATCTTCCAAGCAAATGATTATAATAATTATAAAGATATTCTAAGCTTATTGTCTAGAGTGTATGAAAAGCTTATTTAAAATTGCCGAAAGGATCATTTGATGTAAAAAAACCCACCAAATACAATTCCCAGAACGATTTCAAAATATACTATCAGACAGAGATAACTACCATCAGTGCATTCCGCAGAAAATTACTGAATTCATCAAATTAGTTATGGAGCATAACTTTTCTTATCAAACATGATTTTGAATATTTCAATTATTGTTTATTTCTAATGTAATAATCACTACATTGCCTAATGTTGATGTTTATTATTTATTATTACTAATTGTGTATTATATCATCATTTTATAAATTTCAGCTGATATGTTTTCAAAAAAAAGTTTTTGGCGATAATTTGCACTTGCATTAATGATCTTTAGACAGTAACATTCAATAAGCATTAAACTATATCCCAAACTTTAGGCGATTCATAGCTGAATGCTTACGGAATATCTGGACATGTTTTAATCTGCTCATATGTTAGAACATAAAGAGAGATATAGAGAACATATGTTATGTTCCAACAATACCAGGTAA
Organism: Argiope bruennichi; assembly: GCF_947563725.1. NCBI lineage: Eukaryota > Metazoa > Arthropoda > Arachnida > Araneae > Araneidae > Argiope > Argiope bruennichi. The sequence continues at coordinate 67,103,345 of NC_079153.1, read as the reverse complement.
CTCTTGGATATTCTAGAACTTTTAAATAAGAATGCTTAATATAATTGTAGATTTACATAACTTTAAAAATAATAGAAATTTTGGATATCATATTAAGATTTTTTATATTTTCATAGTATTTTTAGAACAACATAGATTCAAACCGTACATCGTATAAATTATAGCGTAGTGAAAATCTTTCTTATCGGATCTCAGAATGCAAAGTGTGACATTTATGTCTCTTTAAAATATTTTTTTGCATCGTTGATAGTAAAGATATTAAATTTCCATATCTATACTCCTAATTCAATTAATAATATCAGTAATTATGATAATATTACTTACTGTTAAAATAATACAGCATATTACATTAAACACGAGCTCAAGCACTCTGCACATAATAATTTAAAAATACAAGCTTTCAAACATCGGAAATAACTACGGCTTTCATTGTTTTATTGAATAATCCTCCTACGAATAATTACAATTTAAGTATATTATTTGTTACAGATAACAATACATTGATTGTTTAAGACTGAAATATTAATCATAAAGCGTGATTGATCTCAAAGTCAACTACATAATGGCTTTCTTCTTTCTTTAAACAAATATTAGATTAGAATTCAAAAATTAAAATGAAAATAATTTCAAGATTTCGTATTAGCTGCAATAAGGTAACAAATTTTTAATCCATTCACAAACTGCAACTTTCTTTTTTTTATTGTATTTTTTATATAAGAATACAGTACACTCCCGATTATCCGCGGAATTGGGTGGCGCGGCCGCCGCGGATAACAAAAATCGCTGCTAATCCGAAAAAAGCTAAAAACGGGTATAACAAAAAAGAAAGCAGCGACCAACTTTGAAAAATCGTTTTATGTACAATAAAACGTAAAATAAACAGCAGGAAGTGTTTGACTAACGCTTAATATTTTAGAATATCACTCAAAACTAACCTAAAATGCATTTTGTTAATGAAAACAGAAAAGTGCTTAGTATTTACGAGAGGCGTCAAGGATACACAGAAAAATTAATACATATGTACTGTTTTAATACTGTAATGTATTATGTAATTACAAAAGCCTAACTGTAAAACTGCACCTTTTTGAAAAAAATCAGCCAAAAAAAAAAAATATTGTGCGGCAGGCGCGGATAATCCGCACCGCGGATAATATATGCATCCGCGGATAATCGGGAGTCTACTGTACTTCCAAAATCAAACCTTATTTAAGCATAAGCGTTAAAGCAACTTCATTCCAAAAGATGGATATACGCAGGTGTTCCTTATGCATTGATGAGAGGAATTAGAAATGTATTGAAATTAACCAGTCATTAGATCATTTGGAAAGGAAGGTGGGAATGGGAAATCCTGCCAAATGTGGAGTGCGTGCAACAAAACTTATGTAGACCAAAGTTTTCGTCAACAAGGTTTCATCGTATGCCATATGATTCATCAAACTAAACTTCGGGAAGTTTTTTACTTGTGTCAACTTGTTTCTTAATGCCTGCATACTTCTAGATACAACCCTCATATTTTGTAGCAGCTCCTTTGGAATAATTGGAAATCCTCAATGTTGCTTATCTCTGGTATACATGTATCGTACAATTTCTACCACGAATACCCACTTCGTTGATCAGAGGTTAGTGTAAAAGTAATGTATCCCTCATTGTTTTTAATGGATGAATTCCTTCTGTGGTGGAATAGGAAATTTCAAATCTTGTGAAACGCAAATGCCAATATGAATGTCAATTATGCCAAAAAGTAAACTATTGCTACGATTCTCAGTGTGCCTTATTAAAAGGTTTTATAACTAAAAGTTCCTTAGTGAGTAAATGAAACTTAATTTCCGAACTGTCCACTCACTATAAAAATCATCCTGTTTTATTAAAATTATTTTGGTTTAGCTGAGATTTTACCAAATATTGCGTCTTAGTGGGAAAAATCTTTCTCCCTAAATATGTGATATACATCATTACTGTTTTTACTTTATTTTTTAAAAAAACATCTAATTCAATGGATAAACAGGTGTTTCATACGAGCCCATTTGATGAGTATTAATTGCCAATTATCTTTCCTTAATATCTTAAAAAATCAATAATACTTCACCATTGGTTGATTCATTGAACAACGTTAAATATTAAATGACATTCTTTGTTGTTTAATTTATTGGAATTATATAATTTTGTTATTTTAATATTATTTTTCTTTTGCTTTTTTTATTGAGTGTATGTGCATGTAAATTAATTTATTCGTAATAGTCTTCATCATTGTAATTCTGCCTTACTTCATCATTACAATTCGTAAGTATAGATATAAGTGTGTACGCATGTGTGCATGTATATGTGTGTGTATATGTTTGTGTAAATCCTTAATATATTCATAATAATTTTCATCACTGAAATCCTGCCATCTTCGTAAACATAACTATGACATATGCATATTTATGTGCATAAGCGTGCATTCGCTTGTGTGTGTGTATGTGTGTGAATATTTTGCCTCAGTTTACCGCATGAATCATATGTATGATATATTTCTAAAAACTTTTTTTTAAGTCTGTTGTTAGTCAATTATGTCGAAGAAAATATATGAATATTCTTCAATATTTAAATAATTTGATTTTTAAAGTTAATTTATAAGTATTCCTTAAATAGTTAAGATATTTTGGTACTTCAAATAAATATTTTTTTCCGGGAAAAAAAATTCAAAGTTCTAATAGAGACTTACGCATTCCCAAAAGAACAGTGAAGCAAAAATAATTCCTGCGAATATCTGGGACTGAACTAATTGAGTAGATATATGTATGTAGATATGAGTTAGAAAATATCTTTTATAAATTATATTACGCTTAGTTAAAAAAAAATTGAATAATTATATCAAAATAAATTCTTGAAAAAAGTACTAATTTTTATCTTGAATAATGCATTTATTTCATCGATATAATATTTCATCGATTTTTTTATAAAAAAACGTACATCTAAAAATCAGTTTTTCATTAAAATATAGGCATTTTTGTATCTGCCAATGTATATGTCTTTTTGTTAAGTGCTCATTTAAAATTATGAGTTAAATTTCAAGGGAAAAAAAGGAATTATTAATAACAAACGACGAAATTGTGATTTTAACTTTCTCCATAGGAATGAGAACAAATCCGTATTTAAGCTAATTCAATTTAACAATAATTTTAGTATTATAATAATAAATTACATCTACAAAGCTTATACTTATTACCTCCCATATTTATGTAAACATTCATAAAGTTTCTGCACCTATTTGGCATTAAATGTTCAACCACTCAATTTAGCACCAGAAATTTTATCGTGTTTTCACAAACAGTTGTTTAATTTGAATATACTAGAATTATTTATCAAGAAAACAATCTTGCCCTTCCATGTAGGTAATTCTGATTACCTCACAAGACAGGAAACACTTTATTTAGCACACACTTTCCTCTTATACAGACAAACGATGAAACACTTTTCTAACGCATTGCGTATATGGTCGTTTGTTTGTGGAGATTTGTTAGCTTGAGAAGCACTATTTCGCCTAAGTTAAAGCATAGCCTTTGACAGAACTTCGCCAAATAAACTTTGCCAAATAGTTTGGATGCGTGTGAATGAATAATTTTCTTGTCAAAACACATAAGCGTATACTAAAGTTGGCGGGGAAATTAAAATTTTTGATTCTATGAAATGTAAGTTTTGAAGTGAGCATCTTTCATACGAAGTTCGGTAATGATTTTGGCCGTACTTGAGTTTAGGTAAGTTTAGTTAGGTGAATTTGCTATTTTGAAGCTGCATGTGAACTGCTTTTTGACAGAGTTCTTAATTTCTCATTCGTGGCTAAGTGACGAAAATGACAGCTCCAAATTTAAACACCACACAAATTACATGTTTTAAACTGATTAAATGCATACTATGACCTATGCAGGCAGATATGGAATAGAATCGGATTTTGAGCTTTCATTCCGTTTCATTTCATACTAAAGGATAAGAAGTTCGCCAATGTCACATTTAACTCTGGTTATTCATACTAGTTCTGTATACAGACAGATGTAGGATAGAATTGAATTTTGATCATTCAGTCCACAAATGTAAAATAGAGGGCAGTTTTTCATAGACAAATTTGACAAGATAGACGCCTACTAGATCCAGTCAGATGTGGGACAGGATCGGGTTTTGATCTTTCCATCCGTGATTTATGTGAAAGAGTTGGCTTATTATTCGATGGTCCACAGGATAGAAAGTCATTTTTTGCATGATGTTTTTAATGGTCTGAAAGTACTTAAACAATAAATTTCATTAGTATGAAAATTCAAGAGTTGTGAAAAGTAATCACATATTTTCTCCTTTAGAAAAAAAAAATAAACTGAAAGGGTGTAAATTATCGAACATTTATGTCCAGGGTCGGAAACAAGTTAAGGAATATAAAATAAATATGGTAAGACACGTAACTTTATAAAGGATGTATATTTAATATCCAGGGTGAATTATTTTATTTCAACCGAACAGTCAAGGAATATAAAATAAGCATGGAAACGAACAAGGTTTTAAAAAGTATGTTTATATCACGTCTAGGAAGAATTGTGGAATGTTAAGTATTTTTTAATTAATTAAAATTCTAATTAAAATTTCAAAATTTCCAAGATTTCCATTTCCACCTTCCAAGGTATTTATGTGCAAATTTGGTACTTGTAGGTCAAATACTGTGATCTGAAGAGTGTCGAAACAAAGACACGTTCATCTTTATTATTGGTAAAGATTCCAGTTTTGGAAATTTAAGACTGATTTTTAGCTGCTGCAATTTTTTAATTATAATATATTGTTTATTCTTTTAAACATGTGATCTTTATTTAATGAAAGCTTCTTCTATCGCTACATTAATTTACTACGTTATTTATAAATAATTCAATGATTCGATGCATAACACTCCCTATGCATCATGTTAATTTGATTTATTCTATTAGAAATTCATTGCATTCTATCAGTCTTTACGAATGATTTTCAGCTGCTGCTATTTTTAAAACATAATATATTGTTTATTATTTAAAAAAAACTATTACACATATATTAATATAAACCACATTATTTATAAAGAATTCACGTATCCTCAATACTAATGGATGGATTCTATATATAACACTTCCCATGCATCATGTTAATTTGGTTTAAGCTATTGGAAATTTATTGCATTCTGCGAGTCTTTCTAATCTATGAATGATTTTCAGCTGCTTCTCTGATAATTCCTTTATGCCATGAAATTGATTTCACATTCATAGAAGGCTCAAATTCCACTACATGTCGCTGCATTCCCCTTCCACTCCAACTTGATAAACATTGTTTAAAAGCGGCCATGACACTCTTTGACTGCGTTGAATTTAGTATTTTAATTGAAAGCGACATTTCTCGAAGAGGTTAATTTAGGATAAAGTGTTTATAATGCATCATAGTGTGAAAATTAATTCCATATGGCAATCAATAGACAGAATTCCACAGGTAATCTTGAACTGAATTTAAAGGAGTTAGATGGCCGTAGAAGCTAATAGTAAACAGCAGTGCTGTTTGGCTATTAAATAATAGGAATCTAAATTAAATATCTTTCGAGAAGATAGTTTATAAAGTAAAATTAATGTTCCTATTAATCATAATTTTAATTTTAATAGTTCGGAAGATTTCTTAATTTTTTAAAATTCGATTGTTTTATTTAGATGATATATTATTCTCGAAAAGATTTATATTGATATGGAAGTTAAATAACAAAATATTATCATAGTAACAATTAGAGTTGTTTGGCGTATACGTATAAATAATTTAAGAAATTATCAATAAAATAAACATAATTTCGGATAAATTCTTCTATTAATTGCTGTTTCTAATTCATACCACTTTGAACATTTCTCATCATATTTATTGGAAGATCAGTTTATTTAATACAAATGTAACATTAATTTAATTACTTATGTACTTCAGAATTTCGCATAATTTAACTAAAATTAAATATACAGAATTGTTGCTTATTTATAAATTGCTAATATTAGAGTATATTGAGTTAACGGTTTTTTATATATCCAGCAGTATTTTTTTTTCAGTTTCAAAGGTTAAATTTATTTTATTTTATATCATTTTTTCTCTTAATTTAATGGATTTTTCTATTTGTAAATTTTTATTTTAAAAACTATTTATCTAATGTTTTAGTATTATATGGCTTTGGAGATATGAAGGAAATTCTTATAAATTGTGCAATCATATTAGTTTGGTTATGCCAAATTAAAATCTAGACGCACTTAGACATTAACTGGTAAAAAATTTGTATGAAATATTGTATGTATTCATATCTTGCAGAATTTACAAAAAAAAAATTTTTTTTAATGCCAACTCCTTAAATGTCTAGAACGAAGATATTGGAAACTATTCGAGGATTTGGTCGTGGACGTACCATTGTGAGCATGCAATTCAATATGGCTTGAATGTGTCAAATTACTATAATCATCTTTTTAAAAATAATTTACTAATATTGGATTAATTACTTCTGATTCATTTTCCTATTCAAGGCATAATACACCATATAAATACAAGACTCGAATGTGGTTTCGAATTCAATATTAAATTCGATAGAAACATTGTTGAGTTAGTTATTGTGCAAGTTAATTGCTTTACATAATGCAAATAATTTTAAAATTAATTTATCAAATGTCATGTTATTAACCCCTTTTTGTTCTTTTATATTCAAGACTTTCATAACCAACATCAATTTCCTTACCCCAATTATTCATTCCAAAAAAAAAAAGAATCTTAATAAAGAAACTAAAATCTTTTATTCTAATTAAAGGGCAATGACTGTCATATACTTTAGTATTACAAAATCTAAAAGAATAAATCTTAAAGAAAATTATTTTGTTATTTTTATTATTTTCTTGTCTGGGAATTAGTGAGTCACGTGTTTAAAGGGCTTTTTTTTATTATTATTAATAAGCACGTGTAGTTTCTGAATTTAGGTTATTTAAAATGTCTGAAGATCCAAACTGTTTTATTCATTGAATATTTGATTACAATTGAGCAATTTGTTTTCTCTAATTTGGAAAATAATTCGGGGAACTAAAAATAGTAGAATATAAGTTTTTCTAAAATAAGATATTTTTGTTATCAAAAATTAAAATAAAATTCGAGGTACAATAATATGATAAAGGAATTTACAAATGCAAACACTTTCGTATTTGTTCTTCATTGCCCATGCAGATTAATAAAATAAAATGAGTCTGATCTTAGGAAAAAATAAAACTATGAAAAAATCAATATGTATTTATGTAAATAATTTCTGTGATCATGCAAATGAGCGAATAATTTTTATTTAAAGTAATATGAATCTCAAGATACAATTTTTGACATTAGAATATATTATGATAGTAAATATGTATTATAGAAAAAAAAATTTTTTTATTGCCTGAGAATTATCAATTCGGTAAAAGTCAATGAATAAATAAATGAAAAGAAAATTAATGAGGATTAGAATGGAAGAATAAGAGGGTTAGAATGATATTATTTAGAAACGAATCAGAATTGATCTGTGCATTGCTTTTATATTTTTATACGAAAATCATCCGCGTGTTCATTAAGAGAAATTCAAAATAATGGATAATGAGGCTTCATTCCACTAGAAAATTCAAGACAAAGCAAAAGTGTTCACAAAATTATTGCTTTTAGAAATCAACAACAAAATAGCTGACAGCAAATTAAACAACAGCATTAGTTAATAATGCTCAGCATGAAACAACTGCAGGTCTAGCTTCCATAGGGAGAACTGATTCCTCTTTAATTCTCTCAGGTTTATATAGGCTTTCTAGGGCATAAAAGTTTCTGAATGAATGTCCGATTATTGTCATAATAGAGATCTCCATAATTCTTGTAGCTTCCAGAACCAACATTTTAATCTCTACCGTCGACTTAAGTGTACTCACTGAGGTGACCTTACTTTTCAAAGTAAAACTGGTACTCATTGAGCATACATTAAAAATGCCTGTCAATTTCTCTACCTTTCAATGAGACTAACTTTGTATGAGAAAATAATATTACAGGTTTGCAACAATTTGTAGAATTGTTTAGAAATCCGATGGGAATTCAAAAATTAATACTAACAACTGATGAAAATTTAAAACTGTCGTTCTTTCAGTTTGAATGAAATCGAAATTTTTGTCGAGAAATCAGATTTTTTTTTTGGAATTAATCCTTTTTATTTCTAAATCAAGTAAATCAACTTTTAGCATCCTCTTAAAAAAATACTTCAAAATTCACTGGCAATATATATATATATATATATATATATATATATATATATATATATATATATATATATATATATATATATATATACCGCATCATTTCAGAAAACTTCAAAGCTTTCTATATTTAACTAATTATACGTAACGTGGGCTGATGTTTATTTGCTAAGCTTGTCTGTTAACTCTAGAGTCCACTAAGACTGAAATTAATAAAAGTCTCTAATTACAGGAGAGAAATTGAAAGTTTTCTATTTCTACTTCTTCTAGTAATATTGTCTGGTGCGTCTACTTTAAGGAGCTTTATTGATATTTATTGCAATAATGACATGAAATATATTAAAATAGTCTTACTGTTTTGAAACCCTTTTAAAAATTTAATTGAAAGAAATTCCGTTATGAAATCAAGATATCTTCCACTTACTTAAGATAATAAATATAAAAACTAATTTGTACTTACATACCTATTAGACACATTACAGGAAGAAGAAATTTTAAAATTAAAAAACAAAACAAATATGGTGTTTCCAAATGTGTTTAAAAATAACACAAATATGGTGTTTCCATACATTCCAACTTAAGTAATTCAAATAAATTTTTAAAAAATTATATTAAAGAACCGAGTTCGTTTTAATCAAGTAATTCATCCTGATATGATTTTTATAACATTATTTTATTGTAAATATTCAAAACATTAATTTTGTTAATTAATATCCCAGGTACTCACAAATAAATATCTCAACTTTATAGGGCTATTGAAAGTAAATAAAACAAAATACAACCTTGTTTTTCGTCAGAAATCAAAAACAACAATTAAAAGTTTTAATTAAGTACAGTTCTAAGTGTTTAGTGTCGTTCCTCGAAAAATACGAGACATATTGAGGTGGTACGATAACTCATCCCACTCTTTCTTGAGCGTGTCTGGTGTATCTCATTCAATAGTTACATTTATGGGTGTCTGAAGTTTACCACTTCAAATTGATAAAGTAGAAAGAACACATTTTGTTTGAGTCAGAAAAAAAATCGACCATCATCGTATATATATATATAATATATATATATGCAACCTTTCAAAGCTTCTCATCAGATATAGATTTAAAAGTGTAGCATGAGATATCATGTGACATCGCATGTATTTCTGGTGAGATTCATGACTCATGTTGATTTCTTATAACTGTAGCGAATTTAAACTTCAACAGTTATTTGCTTCCGATAAACATCAAGGCTGTTTTCATTCTGTTTTTAATAGCCTTGGGAAGTTGGGAAAATCATTGCATAAGAATAGTTTTCCTTGAATTTTAATTACATCTCTATTACTTTTAGGAGAAAGGAAACCACTCTCTACTGTATGTAAATCTCCAAAAAATCAACATAAACTGTTCTGACAATTCAAATAGTGCTTAGCATAGCATTTTAATGATGTCAAGGAGTCAAGGACTCATGATAAAGATTAAGTACGGTATTTTCAAAAGATCAAATACATTTGGATTATAAAAATATTATCTTGGAGAGAATTCTGATTCATTTTCATTATGTGTTGATAATTTTTTTCTGGATTATCAGTTTCTGGAAGTCTGACGAACACAGCCCGCACTTGTATTACACCTCGAGGAAAACTAGTGAAACTTCGATCTACTCAAATGCATAAAAATATTAGAATCCAAGACTTATTCCTTTGACCCTGTTTCTTTCTTTGTTACTTCTTCTACTGAGATATGCCAATAATAACACTAGTTGATTAATAGAAGCTAATAATAATAATAATATACTTTTTTTTCATTATTTTTTAAAATAACATTTTTGTTTTCGGGGAATGAAGGCATTTTAAATAATAGCCTTAAAAATAATAACATTTTCCTTATGCTAAATAACATTTACCATTCTGTTTAATGCTTTAATTTTATGTACAATGACAGGTAAAATTATATAATAATTCTCATACTTACTTTGCTTAAAAATCTACGAATTCTAGAAGGTGCCTAAATTTTTCATTGAATTCCGGAGTTTCATACATCATTGCCGGTAAATTTATATATAGATTTCAGAAAATACATTTATATTTTATATACATCAGCACACAATGTCAAATTATCCCTCCATTAATGCTAATTTTCAGTCTATATTTTTTAGTTCGTTAAGGTATAAACATGTATACTTTGTTTTATTAAGCAATTTCTTCAGCATCTAAGAAAATAAGTCTTCCGAAGCTTTCTGACTGGAAAGGAGATTAAAAAAAATCTATACTATTACCTTTGGGAAATTTATATATTTATGTAGCAGGTGTATTCTGTAAAAAATATTCGGTAATCTTCTTAATTGAAACGGCACTTCTTCTTGCGAATAAAATTCAATGATGCGTCGGTATTCGAATAAAAGAACCAATTGTGAGAATTACGTAATTTAGTTGTAAAAATCAAGAACAACCGTGCAGTTTGATTTGATAGAATGTATCTTGACTAAATTATTTTGTAAAAACTTTGCCAGAACATTATTCAATTAACTTTCAATAAGTAATACTTTGATTTAAGATATTTTTTTCTTAATTCAATTTTTTTTTACCTTTCAAAATCTTGCTCGTTCTTTAAAAATGAGAAAAAGCTCGTTTTTATTTACACTCTAATCTTCTAAATTGTTAATCATATTAACATTTTTAATTGCTTGCAAACAGTAAAACAGAGAAGTTTCTCAAAATGACAAAAAAGTTTGTAACAGTATCGAGTGTGCGATTAAAGTAATCAACAAAATTCTACAATATGATGAAGAGAGAAAAAATCTTTTGCTCAATTTAAACGCAAATGAGTCTTTTTTTTTCTGTCAGGAAATCAGAATTTTTTAAAGGCACGTCATTAAAATAATCAGTTTTCTACTTTATCTTATATGAAATGTACAAAGAGAAAGGATTGCGACCATAAGAAAAATTCGAACTACAAATTGTGAGGAATTTTTATACCATTAAAGAAACATATTTTTGGTGGTTTGCAAATTTTGATCAAAGTTTAATAACGTCGTATGTTTGGAATTTCTTCAGCCTGGTCTCACTGCCTGTTGTTGGAAATTTTGAGAAAAGGCTCGTTTCCAATGCTTATATTTCTGGAGGAATTCATTTTTTGGATTAAATCGATATGAGTTCTAATAAATAAATTTATGATCAATTATTTTATTATACTTATATATTTTTCAAGGTTAGCTATGGATTGCCAATATTTTTTAAACTACAATCAAAGGATAATGTCATCTTGATTAGATTCAAATTTCTAATCAACAATATACAAATATGCAGGACCAATATACTTCAAATTCATTGCTCACGATTAGAAAACAGGAAATGTTTTTATGGAATTAAGATGATCATTTTAATAAAGCAGTAGAAATTCTGTGAGTAAGTTCAGAATTTAACATAAAAATTAATACTTGTCTACAATATTTTAAATGAAATATGTATTCGAATTTAAAAACAAATTATAAACGTATAGATATCCGTTCATATTTTTCAAATGATTTAAAAATATATATTTATACAGATTTCAGATAAAATTCATAAATTGTATATTTTCTAGATAAAGAATTTATGATATTATCTGTCTAAAACTGCTTTCGTTTTATTATATGAAAAACCAATTCATAATTTTAATTTTGAAAACTAAATAGTTGGAAGAAATAATTACTAAATTGAAAGTAAATTGTTTTAATTCATTCGTTAAATTACTTTACTAACATTAAATTTTCATTTCAGAACTATTATTCTAAAGATTTAAATTATATCCACTGGAATGAAAGCCAGCTATGAAGACTTTAAATTATGTTTTTCAGTAAATATTGTTAATTATCTCTAATGAGCTTTAGCTAACTTTATCTCATTAATTAAAAGCTCTAAAAATATTGAATTATTCGAACTTCAGTAAACGTATGTCGTAATTTCAGAGCAAATCGTGAATGTAATCTCAATGCTATAGAAATTTTCTTCTGAAAATAATTTTAATGATCCAAATATTTTTTAATAGCTATTTACTTTGACTCTTTGATTTTTTTATGTATTTTAATTTCAAAAATTTAACATATTAAGCATGTTTTCCAGCCCGATTCGAGATCACTGATACTATTTTTGAAACCTTTTGGAATTTCAATAGCATTTCGGTAAAATAAATGTCCTGATTGATCAGGAAAACAACATTTTTGTGGTGAAATGCATGTGAATAAGCAAGAATGAATTACAGTATAAGCTGGATACAGATTATCAAATTAATTTATAGCAAATAATTACATTCACGGTATTGCAAATGCATGGATAAATTTCAATTCCTTTAGAATAACTTTGTTTTTCACTATACTACTTCCATTTTCCATCTAAATTAGCTTTTCCAGCAATACAATTCTTTTAAATGCCGTTGCTGCACATTTGAAGCGATTGATCGGGTATTCAGTCAGTATAAATATGAAAGGCATTTTAAACAGAAGAAAACGTCGAAAAAATATCGAAATGCATTTGGAAAAGTAGACCGTCGGATGAGATGTTCGATTAGATGATTTATTCCATTTTAAAATTAGAAGACAGTATCATCAAAATGATAGATTAATGCAATTCGATTCGCTTATTTTCCTGAACAAAAAGTATTGATTTTGAATAAACGCAAGATAGTTTTTGAAACTTGAGAAAATTTGTTAACGAAAAGTTTTAATTTTAGATGAAATATTTACAATGGACAAATGTGCACAAACTAAAGCTGTAAATGTTTATATATTCTTAATAGAATAATAAGTACAATGTGTAAATGGTATTTTATATTGATTTCATTCTAATAAATAGCCATCATACTCGACATAAAGTGAAAGTGAAAAAACTTTCCTTTCTCTGCAAGTGAAAAAAAAATGTATAAATTTTTAAATTGGGCGAAATGAAATTGAAAATTTCATATTTTCCTCTTTTTATAAATTAAATCTTCAAACGATATTCTACATAGAGCCGATTCACGCATTTCGATATTCAGCTGTGACCAAAAGCTCAAATAAATTGTGCATTGATGGATGACAAAACAGACAGAATGGATTTGGTACATTCAAAAGAAATATTTTTAAGAAATCCAAAGAAATATGTTAAACTTTTTTTTTTCAAAACTTCATAACAATATCGTGTGAAACCTTGTAACTTCTATTCTTTTTCTCCTTCGAAGAATACATGTTACAACTATTGGCGGAAAATTGTTTTTATAAAATATCACTAGGCATAATTCAAAACTTGAAAAGAGCAAGAAAGTCTGTATTGCATAGAAAGTTCGAAAAATATATATTTAAATAAATAAATAACGAAATATTAATGTTCTTTTTACTAACAACAGAAAGAAATTAGATTTCCAAAGCGGTCATATAATTTTCAGTTTTGACAATTTATACATAATACAAAAGGGATTCAAATAAATTTTGAACCAATCAAAAACTTTCAGTAATCGTCTGCTTAGATAAACTTGTAAAATTGTATTTTATGGGAGTGAAAATATTTTATTAAATAACTTTTGATAGCTTTCATTTTAAGCACGTTTTTGAAAATCAATATACTTTTTAAATTATATTACTGATCACAGATGCCAAAATTTAAAAAAAAATTAAAACCTGAAATTTGTTGTATATTTTGAGATAAACAAGTTTCCAAACTTAAAGTTTTCCAACAGATTATTGGATCGAACATAACAGTATCTGTTATTTAGAATAATAATTTATACATAATTTATCATATTAAATCTCCTAGTTTTTTTTCCTAGTTTGATCCGATGTATTTTTGAATGTTGCTTTTTCCATGAACCATTTGCTAAATCTTTCAACTGCAGGTTCAGATGTAAATTTCAAGAATGTATATACTTCTCCAATTCTAATAACTACAAATCAGTAATTTTAATTATTTATTTTGTAAATAATAATTAAAACCAAGTTTGAATTCTCGTAAAAGTTCAATTTTTTTTCTTGCCGTAATTTACATTATTCCAGTAGAAAGTTTAAAAAGAACATAATTCAGAAAATAAATGTAGTAGCTAAAGACTATTTAACTCAACAAAACTTTAATATTTCTTTTTATGATTTCCTGATTGAATTGAAGCAAAAACATTCCTCAGAACTTAAAGCTCGTCTAAGAAAGTAGTTTAATCTCAAGAGATCTTTAGAATGCCTCAACAATAACTTTTCTTTTTTTTTTCAATTTAACTATCAGTCTGGTCGAGTTCTGTATTCAAATAGTTAAGTTCTTTTTCTCTTCCACAATGTTTTACAAATGACTTCATTAGTCGACGTAACTTTTGAATAGGAAGAAGAATTAAAAAATACGCAAATCTTTTCAGTCTTTGTATAAGGACAGATTTACCTAATCTGCCATTCGCAAAAATAACATGTTACAAAGTCAGATTTTGCAAATAATTAAATACATAATTTTTTTCCCTTCAGATGGCGATGAAGTATTCCTTAATATATTTTATAAATAGTTACTTTCACAATGATGATATATGCCGATTTATAAGTAATATCAATTTATAAAGGCATGTATCTGAGGATTTTAGATATTTTTCAAACAAGAATAGAAAATCGGACTTCTATATTTCCACAAATAATATTATAAATACTATTTAAAACATATTTGAAAGAAACAACTACTTGCATGCTTTTTATTAATTTAATAATCAGGAAATATAGTTCTTTCATGAAAAAATGTATTGTAGGATTTTGATATTGACTGAAATTTTTGAGCAGAATATGCAAAACCGGTCTCTGAGTTTATGTTCGGATAAGCAGGGGAGGTGGGGAAGAAGTTTTAACACTTGATTTATCCTGTTTAGAATAAACCTATTAATGTCAAACGAAGACTTTAAAGTAAAAAGCACTATCTATTGAAAAGACTTACATGAATAAACTATATTGCTTACGGATAATTCAATAAAATTTTAAAAAAATTGTTATTTAGCTAGAAAAAGTTATAATTTCAGCTAAAATTTTGATATTATATAGAAAATAGTTGGTAATAAAATTCATACCAAAATATGATTTTAAATAGTACAACACTGATCGATTTTCAAAGAAAAAAGTGTGGGAATTTATATTTTGAATTATATTTATAGAAGTTTTGTCTCAATTATCAATCTTGATTTTTTTTACCTGGAATTTTGCTATTTTTGTGAGTTTTTGCATTTGAATGCTTTTAGAGAATCCATCGCCTCACACATTTCTTCTTCAAATTTAGTTTTACATTTCAATTTTTTAAAATCGCTCCTTAAGATAATATTTTAAATTATAAAGCAACATTTTTTAAAATGTTTTTCTTGGTCTCTAGATTCTGAACAAAAAAAAGTAGTTTGAGACATTTATAAACAGCCCAATTGTTTTCATCCTATTCGAATATTTCAAAATAGTATACATATATTTATCTTAATTCTTTATCAGACCTGATATATATGCTTTAATACTACGTATGGAAAATTCCAAAGTTTTTGCACAAATTAAAAAAAAAATTAAAAATGTTTTGTGAAATTGTCAGCATTAAAATTTATTTTTCTGATATAGTTAAGCTACCATCACATTTTATAGATCATATTACGTAAGGTTTTTAATTTGAACTTTTCCTTTGAGGTTAATCTTATTTATTTAAAGCGAAAACCATGTTAAAACTTCAACCTCTTTCCATCCTTGTTGACTGTCTTTTATAAAATAACTATTATTTCTCATCATTTTACTAACTTACATGATAATTCGACCAGGTTATAAAACATTTCTTTTCTTCAATCTACTAAGGAGTCTTCGGTTATTTAGGAAATAGTAGAATAAATCAATGAAAGAAATGTCTACATTCAAACATGTACGATTTAAAAATTAAAAGGATCAGCAGATGTAAGCTAAATAAATACAGGAAGATACAAATGTCAAGATAAGCTTCAGAAACTATTAATTCGCCTATGAATGTAGATTGAAATATGCCGCAAGCTTGCAAAACACAGAAATGAGAACGGAGTTTTGTATTATAAAACTAGAGTTTATAATTCTGTGATTTACAGTATAGTCATGCAAATGGTTTCGGGGGCTATGAAATACACGGTTCATAAGAATGATATTAATCAGAATGACTGAAGGCTTACTAACGTTCATTGCATTTTGCTTACCTGCACAGTTAGTCTCATTATAAAAAAGAGAGATTTACAGATGTTTTTAATGGAAGCTGACTGGATCGCAGATCAATGACTACCTGAATTTGGTAATAAAAATAAAGACCATTTAGAAACTATGGCGACAAAATCAAATGAAGATTCTCGAAAATACTGGTATTTCGGTAATATCTTCATCAGAACTCGAAATCAGTAGTTTTTTTTATAAAAAATTCGATACCCTACAAAAAAATGAATTCTCTCTTCGGAATATTGATTGTGGAAGTGTATTCTGCTCGCTATTGTGATGTTTCTGTTGTTTAATAACGATTTTCCATTTTCCTGGATTTATACAAGCGCTACCTTTAAGTACGCTTCAGATGTATTGTTTTATATGTTTTTCATAAAATAAAATTTCGTTATTCACTACTGGGTCTCTTGGATTACTTGCACTTATTCCCTGTTGCTGGTTGAATTTCCGGTACAATATTATCGATTAGTGAAAAGCCCAGCTGTCAGTTAAGATGCAACAGTTTTCCACTGTATTGAATAATCTTTCTTGGGTTGTATTTGTATTGTAACAATCAGAGAAACAGCTTTCAAATGTTCATAATATCATCCTTTATCAGAAGTTCAGATATTAGTTGACAACTCAAGTTTTTTTTTCACTTTATTAAACAGTATTTTTTTAGCTCATATTCTGTCTTATTAATAATTAGAGAAAAAACTTTACAAATACAATGATACCCTCTTCTACTCTGAAATTCAACCGTCAAGTAAGTATTATCTTACTGAAATAAAGAAATTGCTGCTTTCTGATCACCAAAAAATTTTTTCTATTGCAATGACTAGAATTAACATTTAACAGTGCAAAAAATGGGGTTGCAAGCTTCAGAACAGTTCTTCAGAATTTAGTATATCATTTCGAATATCCTTTATTCTTGACTCATACCTTTATCTTCACAAGCTTTTATGGATCATTATACATTTGAATGTATTTTATTAGAAATTTCATTGAACTTATTTAAACAAGCAAAACCACACATTTTAAAACTTTTAGTTATAGATGTGGTATTGAGAAATGGAATGATATTTTTAGAATTTCCTTCTACATTTGCAGTTAGCTTTAAAAGTAAAGAAGCTGTTTATAAAAAGAATATTTATTAAAATTTCATTTCTTTTTTAAGAATGTAAAGTTTTAATACAATATTCTGCAATATATTTCACATCTTAAAGTTATTTTTATATTTGATTCTTGATGTCTGTGCATACATGTGCGTTTCCTCTGATTTCATGGTGTTGAAAAATTGATAATTTATTCTAAAACTTGCTTCATTTTTTGAGTTTCCTCGAAATTTTTATATTTTTTATATCGCTGTTTTGTCTGTGTAATTTAGTTTTGATTTTAAAAAAGATTCTGTTTGCATTTGTTTTAGAACTGTATTTGTACCCAATTTCCCACTGTGTAAAAAAATGCCTTGCTTTCTCTGGCTAGATACTCTGCAAAAAATAATTAAATTTTCAATCATTTCTGAGCTGTTGATTTTTGAACTCGGTGTCTAATTCTGTAGCAAGCAAACTACTGTCAAAATCTCACAAATCATCTGTGTGTTTATTAATTTTCATTTTAATGTCGCGAGATATGATATCATTTACCTTTCCACTACATTTCTATTCTTTCTGTTAATTTTTCTAATCTTTTAACCATCTTTGAAGCAACATGGGTCATAAGATGCACCTACAATAAAATTCCATGTCGTGAGAATAAATATTTCACCTACCTGCGCGACACCTAAGTGTAACCTAGGTAGCGTGTCCTTGATTGATGATTTCACAAAGACTTTATGACTGTCACGCTAATCTCATGAAAACGAGATTAACTCTGAATCATTCTGGGAAATACTAGCGATCCATTCGTATTCTTAATGTGCACTTATCTGTATTAGCCGTTCTGACGCTTTGGTGCACGATCTCCTGTAGTGGTAGTAGTAATTGGGGGAAAGAAATTTAAAGCAAATCTAGTTTTCTGATAAGGCTTACATGTATCTTCCGAAAACAATTATCTTTTTACCAAGCGATGAGTAATAATAATGCGATTCACGTAATTCAGTGTAATTGGTTTTTTCCCTTGAAAACAATGTTTTGAGGTTAACTCATGATATCAAGAATGATTTGTCTCTGTTATATGTAAAAAAAATGTGTAATTCTATTCGTGAATTTGCATTCATTTTGTGGTAATGAATGCATATTCAAGAATAGTTTGGATTTTTGTTGTATATTGTTGTATATTTTTAAAATTAAATCCTAGTTTTAGTATTTTTTTAAAATCATTTTTAAACGTGTATAATTTTGTGAAAAGATGGCATGTTGTTTAAAGTTCAAAACGATTAACTAACAGTCAAAGTTTAATTGGAAACATAACTTTTTTAAATAAAGGAAAAATAATATTTAATTATTGTCATGTATTCAAATCTTTATTATATTCCAAACTCAATTGTAAATAATTTAATTCAACAAGCAATGAGAATTGTTTTAAGGGATATTAATAATATAAACTCACATTTCATTGATATGAATATGTCTTCATTGATATGAATATATCTTCATTTATATGAATATGTCTTCATTGATATGAATATATCTTCATTTATATGAATATATCTTCATTTATATGAATATATCTTCATTTATATGAATATATCTTCATTTATATGAATATGTCTTCATTGATATGAATATGTCTTCATTGATATGAATATGTCTTCATTGATATGAATATGTCTTCATTGATATGAATATATCTTCATTGATATGAATATGTCTTCATTGATATGAATATGTCTTCATTGATATGAATATATCTTCATTGATATGAATATGTCTTCATTGATATGAATATATCTTCATTTATATGAATATATCTTCATTTATATGAATATATCTTCATTTATATGAATATATCTTCATTTATATGAATATGTCTTCATTGATATGAATATGTCTTCATTGATATGAATATGTCTTCATTGATATGAATATGTCTTCATTGATATGAATATATCTTCATTGATATGAATATGTCTTCATTGATATGAATATGTCTTCATTGATATGAATATATCTTCATTGATATGAATATGTCTTCATTGATATGAATATGTCTTCATTGATATGAATATGCTCTGATATGAATTGTAATCTTATGTTAGCTTACATAAGAATTGTGGCATTGTACATATTTATCACATCTCCTCCTAAACAAAGGAGCTTATTTAAACAAAAATTTACGCAATTATTATATAAGACAAGAGAAAGAATACTATCAACTTTTCATAGTATAAAAACAATTAAGTGTTCAATTGATTAGATATTAACTAAAATTGTGCTTTTTTCCACTATAAACTTTCCTGCCTCTATATTTTAAATTTCTCCTTTATTTTAAAACATGACTCTTGGCCGTGCGTTTCTTCATTTTAAAATGGCAATATAATGATATAAATACAAATTTAAGTCATTCACTCAAAGTAACGAAGACAAGAAAAGTAATACTTTTGTTGCCGATTGAAGCTAATATTTAGTGATAGCAGCAATTTCAGGCACTTGAGGGACTGTGCCAAAAGGCATGAGCTTAGAAAGTGGAATACCAACGAAAAACGTCATCTGTAACAAATGCCAAATGATATGATGCCAAATAACATCAAATTTATTTCTAATAGATTTTTTTTTAATTTTAATTATTTTTTTCAAAATTAAAAGAAATGAATATTTGCTGACAATTTTGAATAAAAAGTTGCATTATTAATATTAAAAAAATGTTATTAACTTACGACGAAAATTAATTATCTGTGGTTTTTAAAAATTATTTAGTTAAACTGATATTTTGATTTTATTTTTTAAAATAAATCTTCTCAAACGATAAAAAGACTCTGCATATTAAAATATTTAATAAAATAATTTTTTTCCTTGTGAATATTGAACATGAAAAGATTTTAATATTTTACAATGCGTGAAGTTCAACTGGGTTTTTGAATAATTTTTTTTCTTTTTTTTTAACTATAGCTTTTCTTTTCTTTTTTACTTTCTCGTACATGAAGTATATAAAGAGAAAATATTGTTGCCGTCGATATTTTGGTAAATTTAAGACTTCGAGATTTTGGTGAATTTGCAAGTTTCAGACCTTTCCAGGACCCAAAGCCACATTTTCAGAGCCATATCTGCTTGTCTACATATACAATAATTTAAAAGCGTGTTGAATTAGAGTAATGGAAGTTCATATGTAGTCTAACGTCTTATTGTTTGATTTTTTTTTTCAACATTTGAAGAAAATCTATTGAAAAGAATTCTAGCTATTGCCCGTATCATGTGAACAGGAGAACTCAAAATCTCAAAGAGATATAAAATAAGACTTGACTTTTCAGATTTATAATTATAATTAATAAATTTTTGGTCAGATTTCTGATTTTGGACTTTTTTGGTCTGTTTAATCATGTATTCCTATAACTGAAAAACACAACTTAGATTTAAAAAAAAGATGTTGGCATGCGGACTTGTAACGGAATTTTAAATCAATATGGGAAGTAAAAACCGTTGAAAATATGTACTCAGCTTTCCTTATCATATTACAAGATAAGATGCAGGCATACTACTTTATTATAAGCTAAAATCGAGGAGGGGGGCACTCGTGGTTGCTAACTGACGTGATATTCCAAGGTTTACGCCTACTTCCTAACATTACTCCACCTCTTCTATGTGTTCAGGAGCTGCAGAGGAAACGAGAAAATAAACAGAAGATATCATGATAGATTGACTAGGTGTACAATGAAGTCAAGTAGAAAATACTCCTGTTATTTTAAATATGTGTATCTTCTCACGAAAAATCTCGACAAAAAAATGACTGGATTTCTTGCTTTATTCTATAATAATATTGTTACAAATTTATAATATTATCTGCACTATTCAAAATTACCTACAATAATACAAATACCTATAATTACAAAGTACCTACAATAATATTACCTACACTATACTAAGACATTTGTTACCTATATACCCTGCACTATCAATTTTATGAAAATTTTGCCGTAGCTCTAATTAATGAGGAATGGATGTTGGCGACATTTGGCAACGATTTGAAGGCTTGTTGATGAATTTAGAAACTTTAGGGAAAAATATAAAGAATCCAACATATTGAAATAGAGCAGTCGAGCTCTGGCATTTGTTCTAGAATACTCGATGATCCCTCACGGGAGCTGTGAAAACACGGCTGAGGAGATGAGAATAGTCAGTATTGAGCAGTAAACAGCTAAGTTACGCTTAAACGAGTATGTAGGAAAAATCTACAATGAGTTCTGTCTGCTTTTCGCTGTTAGGTGTTTAAAAGCGACTGCTGGTATTTACTGAAATATGTTACTCTTTTGAACTCTTCGGCTTGTTTTGTTACTGTGTAATCATGTTTCTGCTTAGAATGAAGCTTCTTTATCTATTATTAAGTTTTCACCGTACATTTGAATTTATACGGAATTTCCTTTTAAGTCACTTCATCTCACAGATTCATTACATCGAAATTTTAATCATAAATTTGCTTATCAGTTTATCGTTGTAGTTATATACACTGCTTAACAATTCCTCAGGAACAAGTGATTTATGCAAAATTGAGTCTCAGACAGCTGACCAATAAAATAAATTTAAGTTGAGAGGGCTTGGTAGACTAGAACTCATTATCTGTATAAAAAACATTCCATACAAACTCATGAATCATACGAAAATTCATGCTGTTTGATATTTGACTCAAAGTAATGCAGGATGTTATAAAAGTTTTTTTTCTGAAATTATGTTTGGTTCTACAATAATTAAGAGAAAACTGTCAGCAAGACATCATTTGAGTGCCTACGATCGTGGACGACTGGAAGCAGGTCAAAGTGTCACCACTAAAGCTGCTGCAATAGGTGTATCAAAGAGTGTCATCTAGCGATTAAAGAAGACCGCTGAAGGTGGAAATGCTTTGCAAAAGCATGCCGGGGGTCGTGATAGGAACACCACACCTTTATAGGATCGCTATGTAGCCCTCTTGGTAAAAAGGAACAGAAATTTAACTCCTGGCCAGATAGCTGCAAACCTTGCCGGTACGCATGTTTCTGTAGGAACCATCTCACGACGATTAAATCAAGTTGGTTTGTATGCACGAAAGCCTGTTCGTTGCATCCCGCGTCAACCACGCCATTATCATGAGAGATTACGCTGGAGTAAGGAACAAATTGGTTGGGATATCCAAAATTGGTCTAGAGTGATGTTCTCAGACGAATCTCGTTTC
This sequence comes from Argiope bruennichi, assembly GCF_947563725.1. NCBI lineage: Eukaryota > Metazoa > Arthropoda > Arachnida > Araneae > Araneidae > Argiope > Argiope bruennichi. The sequence goes on along the minus strand of NC_079153.1, from coordinate 67,080,675 downwards.
ATTGTGACAAGCGATTCTGGTCACCAATTACTGCGGAGAGAGAGTGGAACACGTTATGCAAAACAGTTTGTTATCGAGCGTGATCGGTACGGCCCAGGCGTGAAGGTGTGGGCAGGCATTATGCACAATGGCAGAACACCACTTCACATCATTGAGCGAGGAAGAGTTACATCGCAACGGTATTACAGAGAGGTTATTCTGGATCATGTTCGTCTTTTTAGGGGTGCTGTATGTCCAGACTTTTTGTTTAAGGACGATAATGCGTGATTTAAGCGTTAAGGTATCGGGCGCACTGCAAAATGAAAATATTGTCCGTATGCAATGAACTGCTTACTCTCCCAACCTAAATCCCATTGAACATGTCTGATATGCTCTTGGAATACGTGTTTCACAAAGAACCATTCTTCCCCAAACATTGCAAGAGCTCAAAATCGCCTTGAGAGAGGAGTGAGACAATATCCCCCAAGAACTTCTCGATAGTTTAGTGGAGAGCATGGAGAACAGATGCAAAATGTGCATCAGTGTCCGTGGTCATCACACATCTTTCTAAGGTACTTATGTCTGAATCATTCTGACCTAAAGATCAATTTTTGTGGTGCTGTTTGGAAACAATCCAATGAGCATCTTTTTTTATTTTTAAGTTTTTAATTCTTCGATGTGTCGATATCAGCAACATTTTGCACTATAATAAATGCACATACTCCCTACTAAATATGTACTTAGTTTCATTTCTTCAATCATTGTCTATACTTAATTATTCCGAAAATTGTAATTGTTCCTTAGCAATTTTCAATCAGTGTAAATATAATATTGAACACTAAAATTGCAGCAGAAATATCTCTGAAAGCAAAAGTCTTTTCGTGTCTTACTTTTCAAAATAATATTTCATGTTTTAATTATTGCCCTGATTCCTTTAACTTTGTTTTATTTTTATATTTTCCTCTCTTTCAAGATCTCATATAGAAAATTAAAATTTCCTTTCACACCATAAGATAATATTTAAGTCACTTTCAGTTCACAGACATTTTAAACTCAAATTTGCCGAGAGCAAGCAGAAAATTTTGCGCTCATAATGAGACTTCCTCAAATGTTGCCCTTATTATACTTACCCAACTATTAAAGCTTCACAAACAAAGAATTAATACTTATTCTTGAGTTGAAATGCTACAGGCTGGTGACTTCAATGTGGATTTGACTCATTTTCAACGAAAGACACTGTGGGTGATATCTGTTGAATATTTACCACATGGGACCCTGGAACGATTAATCGATTGCTAAAAGTGATTCCGTAAATCCTATTGTCTCTTGAACGTCCTGTCACAGGTAATAACTAATTCCCTCTTACAGCTTAAAGAGAGTCATATAGACGAACCAGTAAAATGTTCTAAATGCCTTTAAAAGTTTGTGGGACTTTGGCTCTCAGGGTATGTGAACGAATCCGTAATTGCCGATCCTGACAGTTTCAGATGCTAATTTGCTACGAAGTTTACATTCATATCGATTTGTTGCAAAAGATCTATTAGCAAATGCCTTCACCGAATTATATATATGATTGTGAAAAATAATTCGTATTATTTCCTTATATCGATGTACATACAATAATATGATAATATTTAATTCTGTTGTTTTATACCTAATATTTTTATTCTAATAAATAAATATGAATTCGAACTATATATGTAGGTTGTCAGCTTTAATTGTGGTTTGATATGTATTAGAATAGACATATACTTCAAAAGAAAAAAATGTTGATGGGATAAAGAATATTATTTTATATTTCTCGAATCAGAAAAGTAATTGCTAAACAAATTAAGAAATCTGAATTTTTATACAGTATTTCGACTATTTTAGTTAGCATATAAATAAAACAGCGTTTAAATATAGAAAATCCCATTCTTCTACGTCTAAAATTGGCCGTGTTAGGAAACTTAGAATATCAATCAATAGAGGAATCGAGTGGAAGCTTATGGCTGATTGGCAAATATTCAACGTTACAAAAAATACAGAAAAAAAATCAATCAGTTTTATTTGCAGAAATTTTTAAAAAAATGTTTTGTAAAATAATATTTTGTACAAAGGCAAATAATTAAAAACTATAGCCATTTCTATTCGTATAAATTAAATAAATTTAATTAAAACGTTTTTTAAAGCACACTTTTATCAGTACAATTATGTCAATTTTATATGTTACATATTTCCAATATTTTTATTTAGTGGATACAAATTTTTAGATATTATTTTTATGTAATATTTTATTATTTATTATTAAAAGTGATGCTAATCCAAACATTAATTTTTATAGGGAACATTTTAATCCTGAAATAATTTTTATTGGCTTGTTCAAAGAGGATGAAAATGTATTAAAAAATTGCGTCATTGAAATTATGATGTATGAAAAATTAACTCAAAGTGCTTTAAACAATTACACTCGATAGTTATAAGGCTACAAGAGATTTCGTAGACAACACCATAAGAATCACGCTGATTCTATAGGCATACAAAGTTAAGTACCTTACATCACAACATGATCATCTTTCATTATCAGTTTATATAATCATGCACCGCCGTCTCCAATGCTGGATTGAGTTTTAAAGTATCTCTTCTCCTTTTTTTTTTATCATTATCGGATGATAAAATCTGTTTTTGTGTCATACAACTGAATGAGGATTTTTTTATATTTAAAAATGACTGATTTATTGGTGTGTGAATAAACCTAAGCATAAATAAATGATATTTATACTGATTCATTATATTAGTCTCTTGCGGATCAAAACTTGCTATTGCTATTTTCCTTCAGCATTTTTTTCATTTCATATTTAGCATTTTGTGTCTTTCTGATAGAGGACCTCTATTTGTTTTAAAAAAGAAATTAGTGATATGCTTTGATTTTAGTGTTCATGAACGCTATGAATAGAAAATATCCAATTTCAACGAAATAAAAATTTCATACCATTATATAATACATCTAAAGTGTACTAAAAATTATAATTATTTTAATTTTTTAAGCACCCTACCAAAATGTGCGATATTTTTTTCTATACATTTCATTAAATGGTAATAATAATTTTATTATTATCAGAACTCAGATTATATTAAAGACTAAAAGCCCGTCTTGACAGGCATATGTTCCATTATATACATATAGAGGTTTTTCTCAAAATACCCTATTTGAAAACATTCATATTTCCATTTAAAATGTTTTTCATGTTCTTTTTTACTTCAGATGCCATTTATATTCATGGCAGATTTTACTAATGCCAAACTTTAAAGTTTTGTTCTCATTACAGCATAAGTTCGCAGAGATATAATAAGCATTCGTCTTCCCAGAATGGCACAAGAAATTGATTTCCCGTTCTGTATGATATTTTTTCCGATCGGGGAGGATATAGGTTTTGCTTTTACCTGATTTAAAGTTTATCATCTGAGTTGTTTTCATTGGGTTCATTTAAATATGGTATGCAATGATTTGAAATATTTTGATTAAATGAGTACTATTTCTCTTTGAATAATATTTTTATGCAAAGAAATAGGCAAAACAATAATTATTAAGGAATTATTCTTTATTGAATCATTCAGGAATAAAAGCATATTCATGGCAGTAAGACTTTTGTTTTCAAATTGTTGATTGCTAAAAATAATTCATTCTAGTATATATATAAATATATAAATTTGAAATCTTCTATAACAACATTTGAAACTTTTATTTTGATCTTTTAATTGTTTACATAGGAAAAGGAATAAACTGATTCATTACCAATGATATATTTTAATAAAAATAATAATATTTTGTCAAAAGGGATGCTAACAAAAATAAGCTTAAGAGCTCACTTCATGCATTAAACATATAATATTTTACATTCTATGGTTATTCCCAGTTTTCAATGATATTATAATTTTAAATTATTAAATTTTTTCCAATGCTAATATTTTTTAACTTAAAGCTATTCTTGACCTTTATTGTTTCTTTTTCTTGAACAAAGCTTTAAAAGAATGTAAACATTTTGTTGCATTATCTTTTATTTATTATGCATTCGGTAAAACTTCGTTTTATTACCTAATTTAAAGGTCAAAGCTTTTAATATCGTACAATAATGTATCATGATTCTATTTTCGATGCACTTCTATCAAAATTTATAATCTCGAAAAGCAATATTAAATTCCAAATATTTAAAAAATTCTTTAAGAAGATTAGTGAATAAAATACCCTTTTCTTCTTAAGAATGTATGTTGTTTCTGGAGTTATAAAACGTTATTTATGATTATGTCTTTGGAGCCCATTTTATTGGCTATTTGGAACGTTATTTAAATTTTTTCTGAATTTCCAATTTTTATACGCATACCTTTTTTTCTTTTTCGTGTACACTATGCTATTTTGCCGATATTTTTAAACAATATTCTTCAAATGTCGTTGATTATTAAGCCTCAAACACTGTTAATTTCCAAATTACGAGTACCAAATTCCCCATATTTTTTCTTTCAGTTGTTTTCAATCATTTATATATTTCATTGTAATTTGTCGCCTTTAGAGGCCAGCTGCTTATTTCTAGTTAATCAGCTGGTTAACCAGAAATATTATTTCCGTTTAGTTTCAATTATGTATGTGATATCAATACTTGCTACTACCATTTCGAAATTTCATTTAATAACGGGTTGAAATTTAAATACGAGCTCCTTCTCACAAAGTTGTATTGCATGAGTGATATTAAAAAAACAAATCATCGCAATTCAGTCAATTCTTCGAAATTCTGCAGTTTCTTCCTAACTTTTCATCGTTACATGAGAAGGAACGTCTATAATTTATGTAGGCATTCATTTGAGATTACGCTAAAATTTGATGTATTAGATTAAATACAAAAAAATACAACAAATTATGAAATTAGCCATGTGAATGAATAATTTTCTTTACTCTGGTTAATTTTAATTTTCCAAAGCACAGAAGATAAAGATTGCTTTATACAGTTTTAATTAATAAAACTACTTTCCTACAGCTTTGAAAAGAATTGTTATATATTTACTAGGGTTGTTTTTCTCCTCAAGATTTGATGAGTTGTAACAAATAAACAAGAGCAGCGAAGAAAATAGATTTTTTTCTACCAAAGAATTGCACAATGATTATTACATTTTGGCACAATTCATGTGATGATCCATGTATTTGTCATAGAAGTAGATCAGGTTTTTTCTATCCCTTCATTGAAGTATATTGCTGGCAGATCTTTGAAGCTCCTACTTAGAGCAGATCTTTCTATTAAATATAGATCGATAAGGAAGAGCTAACATTAACTTAAAATTATTTTTTAGTCTATTGAATATTGAATGCTAAATATCTCACAAAATTAACATTTTTGTTTTGTTTTTTCTCTTTTGTAGAATATTTTTGCCTATTTCGTCGCAGAAGACCACTCCTCTATAATTTAATAAAAAATATGCATTTTTAAACTTTTGCAGAAATTTTACGCTTTTTTAGTTTAAACTCCATCTTTCGATGTTAAATTTGTTTCCCTGAGTTGTTAATGCTAAGTTAATGCTATAGTTAGCATTGATTATATTATCCTATTGCTACGATAATATAGACTAGCATTATCCTATTACTGTCACAATTGACAGAAATAAGAAATGTTTTCAGCCTCAAACGCGCATGTAATCACCTTCTTTTCCAACGATTTTTTTTCACGAGTTTTTTGTATCTTTAATATTAATCTTATATCTTTAATATTTTAATATATTTCTATTTAATGCCAAAACTTTTATATGTTTAATATAAATAGTTCTGGATCTAGAAAATATATATATATACGTCCATAAAGTGGGAAAGTTATTTGCTATAAAATTCTATGTTACGAAATTAAAAGACCAAAAATTATATATGTATGTGTGTGTTAATTCTTGTTAGTCACTGTGACTACAATATGAAATATTTTGAAAATCAAATGCGCTTGTAACCACCTTCTTTTCAATAGTGTGTGTGTATTATTGCATTTGTTTGAGCGTCTGTTATTAATCCACTGGGCATACGGACTGACTCCTATTTACAATTTAATATTTTTAAATTGCAAAAAAGAAATGTTATATATACTTACAATTTTAATAATGTAATATTCAAGAATAATTTAAAATAGATAATTATTAAATGATAAATCGACAAATTTGTAATATTGCTTCCTCCCCAAACATTGCAAGCATCAAGTATCCTATTAGAGACGATAGTTTTACACACATAGCTGTACCTGCTGAATATATGCCAAATTAATGACCGCCATCCTTGGCGACAAATTTGATAAGAATTTGGCGACAAAGATGAAGAATCCCGAATTTCGAGCATCTTGTTGATACTTTGATTGTGATTCGATTTCCATATTTGATTTAGAACATTCACTGCCTTATCATGGAGGCTATAAAAATCCTAGAGACACATCTAGTATTAGTAGTTGAATTGAGACCAAGAGATGTTGAGCGAAATCTCTCCAGCGAGTTCTCTCTGTTGCGCTTTTCGCCGTTGCTGTTGTTAGAAACGATTTGTTGCCTATGTGATATTGATTACTGTAAATACTGTCTTATGTGCCCTTTATCTATATTTTGTACCTGCGTTTCTTGTTTTATTGAAATAAATCTTGTTATCCGCCACTGAGCCTATAGAAATTTTCACCTGCATTCTCATCTAAATGAAGTGCTCCATTAACATAATTAAATTTATTATATAGCAATTCCTTTTAAATGTATTTATTAAAAGTATATTTTTATTCTAAAGATAAAAGAACTGCGATAACGAAAAAATTTTGCCCCAAAGCATTTTCTTATAGATTTTTCTGGGAAGCTACAGAGAGATTTCTTAGGAAATGCATTCAGTGCGCGAAATCATGTTCTTGGAAACTGACTTCAAAGTGAAGCCCATAATCAAGCAAGCGTTCTTTTCTAAAACCTAAAACCAATAATCAAACGGTATTTTCTGATATCTGACTTGAATGATGGACTTTGAAGACGACATTATTGCTGTTTAAAATAATAGATCCTTTCTTCGATGAAACAGTAAAGAAAATATAAAATGACATTGGCCTATTTCCGAGTATTGTAAAGACAGCAAACGATATTATCATAAAGAAAATATATTTATAAAAATCGTTTGATACAATTTATTAAATAAATTTCTGTAATAATTCATTTTATTAAAAAAAATCGAAACTTTTAAAGACAGAAATCTGAGTGTTAGAACAAAAATAATTTTATCTGTATAATTTTAAAAAAATTGATATACGTTAAATTGTTTTAGTTTCTAAAAAAGTGTCTTTAAAAGAAAATTATAAGAGCTACAGTAGTAAAGAAATAAATATATATTGCTCGGAACCAATTCAAATTCTTGATACAAGACACAAAAATCTTTGATTTATTTGTAATCTTTATCTTTTTAAAATTTCCAACAATACAATACAATATTTGATACAGTATACAAGGAGATAATACTAATCATGTCATAGCAGCTAATTTTAAAACTGCGGTAATTATATAAATTTCCCATAGTAAAAATGTTCTGGATATCAAAAAAAAATTATGTTTTATGAGGTCAAAAACGTTTTTTAATTCCCTCTACCCTTTTAATCACATTTAGTAAAATATTACTGACTCAATAAAATTATAAACAAAAAATAGTAACACTTTTCTTTTATGAAAATCTGAATTTCTTTGTTTTAAGTTAATCAGCGACTAATCAATCATTATCTAATCTAATCAACTTAATTAAAAAATCTCCAACTAATTAGCTGTTGAGATTGTCTGAAGTCATCTAAAATATTAATTATAAAAGCTTCATAAAAACGAACAATTTTAGTCACAGAAATCTGGAATTTTCTTCATTTTAAATATTAATTCATCAAGAATAATTTTTCGAATATGAAAAAAAAAGATTATTATTTTCATAGTTGGTTGCACTAAGAGTTAAACTGCCTAAAAATTGAAAATTCATAACTTTCTGATCAGTTTATGTATTGACTCACACGACCTAATATGCATTTTTTTTTATATATTTTAGAATTATTTTAGTTAGACGCGTTTGTTAAGATAACACAAATACTCTAGAAATTAGCAATTATATCATGACTAAGATAAACATCCTATATAACGTAAATTACAAGTATTAATACAAAAAGTATTGCTACATTCTAATAAAGATTTTTTTTTCTAATTTGCAGTCAAAATAATGCCTTGCTTTAAATGTCTCAACTAAAAATAATGTCTTAGTTTAACAATAAAAATAAATGATCAGAAAATTTCAAAAATTATAAGAAATAATAAGCAAATGTATGCCATTTTTTCTTAAAATGCATTATGTCAAATTTTAGAACTTTGATGAATTTTTAGTTTTCAAATTTCAATAGAAAAAAGTTTTAAAATTAAAATTAAAAGATACTTGGCACCACATTTTATAGCATCTTTCGAAAAAATTATTTAAATTTCTAATGCATTAATTTTAATTTTAGAAAAATGTTTGTCAGTTAAAAGAAAACTTCTCATGCGCATTTGAATTTTATATATAAAAAGATTTTAGAACAAATTAAATTTTATAAATAAAGTACATATGCTTGTTTTGAAAAATGTCATACATTTTAAAATGAACAAAAACATAAAACCTTTCAGACGTTTACATTTCCTTTAATAAGATGTTCAAAACATTATTTTTTTCTTCCTAAATTAGTAAAATCTAGAATTTAAAAGGAAGTAATTAAGAAATGATGTAAAGACATATATTTAACGAAAAACAGAAGTATAAATATATAATTAATTAATGAATCTTTGCATGAAAGTTCCAGAAATCTCACTTTTTAGTTTAGAATTTTATTTTATATATGTCAAAATAATTGAAAACATTTCAAACTCAATTAGCAAATATTCTTCAAAATACATTTAGAACTATATTAATTTAATTACTCTAAATACAATTTTTATAGAAATTTATTAATTTAATGCAGTTGGAAACCCTGTGACCTTATATATATGTATGTGTTCCACACGTATCCTCTTTTAGTAAATATTTGTTTAGTTAGAATATTAATCTCGACACTTCAATGTGACAGTCAGAGTAAATATACATATCAATTAGAAACATGAAACTGTGGATGGATTTAATCTAAATTTGCTATATTTGAACATCTACAGTTGATTGATTAGATGATACACAGTTTATCCCCATTTTGAGAATGACTCAAAGAGAGGAAATTTTATGTAAAATTGATTTGGTAATATTATTTTAAGGTGTATGTACACACTTAAAACTTCGAAAATCGTTCAAAATATCGAATATTTTTTTAATGCTTAATAATATTCTCTGATCCCTTAGCTTTCAAACGATACCAAGATGTTGTCAATATTCGAAATATTTCTCGAGTTATAATTATTTTTCTTGAGGTGCTTTCATTAAAAACTCTAGTTACGGAGTTTTTAAAACTCATTTTATGAAGAATGATATTTTTCCACTATGTTGCTTCATTCAGACAATCATAACTCGACAAGAAATGAACCAAATACAGTTATTTATATATCAAAATAATATGTCTGAAATAGGGGATGTTTTGTGCCTCAATCAAAGTTATATTTATAGAAATAAATTTTTAATAGCTGTTTAAAAGTTAAAATGACAGAAAAAATCTCGCTTTTTCCATTCATCGTTGATGAAAAAATTGTTTAAAAAAAACTATACATTTTTATAACGTGTTTGAGGCAGACAACATGAAGACTAATATTAGGCATAATTTCCAACTAGAATTGTGTGTCTGTACAAATTAGAATTTAAGAGGTCATGTTTCAAAAATAGGCTAATTAGCTCATTAAATATTATTTAATTAATTAATAATTAGTGTAATATGGTTTTTTCTCACTGAAATGAGTTTAAACATATATTAATAACCTACTGTGAAAAAACTGGATTTTTAACGTTAAAATTTAAAAAAAATCTTCAAGTGTGTACGTACACCTTAAATGAGATCTTATATATTCTGTATATTTAAAATTAGGCAAATGAAGAAATTATCGATATCTATTAGTTTTTGAAATAAAGAGGGCAAAAAGTATCAAAGATACTAACCAAATTCAGCTGGAAATATTAACTAGTGTTGAATAATTATCGGCATAAATAAAATTGGTAAGTATTTTTTCATAGATACATAAAACATTTTTAAAAAATCTCACAGTTATTTACGCCTTTCGTTTATACATGATAATTCAAAGATAATGATGAATAGTTTTTGACTGCATTGGTGCTTATATCTGAATTGTCAATTCAAGTAAGTTATTTTTACAGCTATTTCTAGAGCATTTAGGTTAGCAAAAATTATTAATCCTCTCGATTCACCACGAGTTGTATTAATGATAAGACCAAAATCCTCTTTATTGAAAATATTCAAATAAGATTTTAAGAATAAGTTTTTATTAATTATCAAAGTTTCTTATCAGTAGACACTGCATTTTATTCCTTATTGTCCTGAGTTGCATCAGGAAAAAAGTAAGTATTTTTAAAACATTAATTGGGTGGAAGAAATGTTTCGACCCATGGTTTCATGATCATTTGTTCCGTGACATAAAATCCAAATGCTTCTCTTTGTGTGAAAAATGATACATTTGGTTCATATTTATTTGGAGAAGAGCAATAAAAAAGCAATGACCTTTCAAAACAAATATAAATAATCAAGCGTAGCTTTTTATACCATTTTAGAAATATTACCAGTTTGTATTTTCTCTTTATCTTAAAGAAGGATAGGTAATGCTTTTATTGTGGAAAAAAGCAAGAAATTACAATTCAGAGATTAAAATTCTTTAATTCACTACAAATTTTAAATTTAATTTCAAATGACATAATTATAAATTTAATAGATGATTTGATTAGCAATTTTGATACGCACATTTTTTTGGAGAATAAAAATATGCCCCTCGTAGACATGTTTTTTTTTTTTGAAATTTTAATTCATAAAAATTAAGCTGGATTTTGGTGTTTTTTTATAAATAATATATAATGATTCTCAAAAATCTTATAGCATAAAATTTATTTCAGCAATCTTAGAACTTAAACCAGAGAGTGAAGCTTAACCAATACTTTCTTGCATACAGTCTAATAAAAGTGTTCCCCATTTCCATCCATCTAAAATTGTGCACCTTGTTTTGGCATTGAAGTACAACTGCAATGAAATGTTGATCTTTGATGTGAGTCTAACCTTTTTTCTGTGAGTATCGTGTGATTTTTGGTAATAAATCCCTTACTTATTGTTGATACACAAGCACACGAAGATCAAATTTTTCTTAAAGTGCTTTTTTTCTTACCTATTGAAACCAAAAATTGAGTTAGAACAATAATTGTAATTACATATCAAATTTTATTTATTTATGTTCACTGTGTTTTTGAATTATTGCATTCCATGTATACGAAAACGCAACCGACAGACAGTTAACCAGTTTGCAGATTTTACTCAAAACTTGATAAAAAAAATATTAAATTTTATTTATCTCAATTATATATAAATCAATGTACAAAATTTTATTTATTTAGTTCATCAGTTATTTTTAGTTACCGTGTTCACTTCTACTCGGGCAGTCAAAACAATAAATAAGTTTGCCACCTAGTAGATTCCGTCTAAAATTTGATACAAATCACAAACGTGATGTAAAGTCTATATACTGAATTTCATCCATCCAGTTCAAAATGTTTGCAGGCTAAGTTGTTTACAGACAAACATGGGCCGGGATAGCCTGGTTGGTAGGGCGTTGGACTCGCGTTCCTTGGGTTGCGAGTTCAAACCCCGCCGGTCGAAGACTCTCCGTGTGTGTGATGTCTGGTGCACGTATAAATCTGTAGTGGTCACAAAGTCCTCCATGTTGAGAGTAGTACCACTGGGGGTACTGGATAATGGGTGATCGTTCTCTGATTCAGGTCTAAATTACGATCTGTGGATGAGTCAATGAAATGCATGAATGAAGTCCGCCCCATTAAAAGGGCTGTGACGTGTGTGTAGCTAAGTCGTACTCTTGACCCTAGATAGCGGTACTGAAAAAACAAGAGACGCACCCTTTGCTTAAAATCACTTAGTTCTAAAGTCAGTGGGCCTGTCTATGACAAGTGCCATTAGAAACAACAACACAGACAAACATATTTCCGAAAGTATGTTTTACAGATTGAAAGTTTTGAAAAGCATCTTAATTAATATTTAAGTATCGAATTTTTGGTCGATTTATTTTGAATATTTTTTCTTTGCATACTTCATATATAAGAAAGTAAAAATTGTCTTCTTACATTACACTAATTTAACTGTCAAATAGAACCTTAATAATAAATTCGGGGAGATTAATAAAATTTTGTCAATTTTTTTAATCTTCCCGAAACATTCTTATGGTTCTCTAATAACAGTTTTATCCTCTACCCCGAAATAAATGTGGACCTTGGGTAATGCCGCGAATGCCTAGCATGGCAATGGCGAACATTTTTTACAAAATATAAATATTTGGCATAATTCTAACATCACGTCAAACAATTCCTAATTTTGCCTTATTCTGTCTAACGAATATGTATTTTCGATGCCTTTTTTCTGACCGATTGTCGCCAAAATTTGACTCGGAACTACACTTGTAATCGCATGATCTACATTTTAGATTCTAAATCTATGTAAAAAAATTTATTTATATATTTATGTTTTGAATTATTTTTATTTGAGCATACAGACTGACTTCCTCTGAAGGGATTTCACTGAAAATTTGATAGAAAGTCCATTTATTAAATGCCATCTCTATATCTCGAAACCTTTTTGATTTTCAAGTTTTTCACAGACCGACAGACCGCCACAATGCCAAAAATATGTTCCCTAAGTCTGACACAGGAGAATCCGTCAAAACCACAAGGCGTTTATAATACATTCTATATATTTAGTCTATGAGAAAGTAAAACGTTTTCTGTAGCCTTTATTTTCAATAATAGGTTTTATTGTTAAACTAAAAACTATGCTGTTTTTATTGTTCCGTCACATATTTAATTACTTGATTTTATTCTGTTGCTGAATACTAAGAAAAATATATTCTGTTTAATATCTGTGCAGTTTACATTTAAGGGCAGTCACATTTTTAATTGTAGCATGACATTATGGTGTTTTTTTTTAAAATTGAAGGGCTCGTATATACAATGGAAAATTCAAGTTGAGGCTATTAAATTGGTGCAGCTTTGATGTCTGTTACAATTTGAAATTTAAAAGTATTAAAACATTAAGTTATGTCTAAGAGATGTAACTGAAAGCAAACACAACTAATATTTCTTTTGTACCCATTAGTCGCTCGAGGCGGCTGTTACTCAATAAAAAACAATTTTCTAAAGGTTTATATACGAGAACGGGCTGTATTTGACTTACCTTATTGTTTTCAATTATGTTTTAGTTGAATCATAAATCTTGTGCATGATTAATTGATTAAAATTTTATCTTTTATAATAATAATAGATTCGAAATAGTGTTTTTACGGGACTGAGAAATTTTTTGGAAATTCCAATAAAATCTTTTTAAAAAATCTAAATGAACATTTATTTTTATTTTTTAAGACCATATTCCGTAACATGTAAATTAAAGGCAATTACATTCAATAGTAAGTCATAAAATAATCCTAATCACTATGAAATTTAATCTGTTCATTGCTAATCCGTATTACGTATGATTAAATTCTTTAAAGATGTATTTTAGATATATTTCAATTAGCTGCTATTATCTCTCAATCAATCACAACATAAAAAATTATTCAGCATATATTTCAGTATCAGTACCAATAATATTTAAATCATAACGATTCTTTACCAGAAAAAGAATTCAAAACGATCTAAAAATGCAGACAGTTTACGATCGATTATCTTTTTCAATGCTTCAAACCACAAAAATATACCAGACATGAATGTAAATTCAATCTGTTTTTCATGATTTCCTATTATTTATTCCGCTGAGTAGTATTTCAATTTAAAATGTCATCCAATAGGAGCCTAGAAGTGCTAACACGTGCTTTTTCACACAGTGCATGGGTTGAATAAATGAGATGAAAGAAGGCGGCATTTCATCACTCTTGAGTCGCTTTTTGAATTCAGCTATTTCTTCATAGCTTTTACGTGAGAAAGAATGGTTGATATTTCACGCAGAATTTTTTATGCTTTAACTAGAAACTTGGAAATAATGGATCAATAATACCGTATAATAAATGCATTGGATGAATAATACAAATATGCTAATATATATGAATTTGGGAAATCTTTTTATGTCATTTAATTTGAAACCATGCTTACATTTTGGAACTATGTAAGTATTCCAGCATATATCTCGAAACTTTTCAATACTTTTATGAACTGATGAAGTATAGTTTCTGACGAAGGTTTTAGTACTAAATTGCTTTCATAAATTCTGACTCTTGCTCCTTATCAATAACATGTCACAAAAAATGTAATATTGTGCCAATGCTTAAAAAACATTTTTTTTCAATTGCTAATAAAGTTTACAATAGCTGATTTCAAAACTAGTATTACTTTTGCCGAATTTCTCGAGTTTTTGTAATAATAATTATTCTCAGCATTTCAAAGGTATCAGTAGCCAATAATTAACACTGTTCATTTTAATTATCATATTTTGACTACATTATTTTATTAATTTTGTGGATTTTCTAACCGACTTTAGGGGCCAATTGATTTGCCAGAGATATTAACTGTGTTAAATTTCATTTCAATCTATCAGTTATAACTTCAAGACCATGATTAAGTCCAAAACTATTTTTGAGCATCAAATTGTCTAGATATAATAACCGTGTTATTTTGATTATTTTACATGTGTTCTGTTCAATGTGTACATTCACCTTTGCTGTTATAAGCACTAAAGCACAATAATGAACATAAATAACTATTTGGTTCATCCCGATTTTAATTTTCGCGGTATTGCAATTTCAATTTTTTATACACCGTATTAGCTGCACAAATATAAAAAGAAAAACCTTCTATTTTAATTTTTAACAATGGAAATAAGTCGAGCGATTTAACGTATAATGAAACAATGAAAACAGTTTGAATTTCAGTGAATAATATTTTTTTCTGTATAACAAAGTAGCAATTATTGTAGAAAATTAGGGATGAAAAATAATTTTTGAAATTTTTTGCAAAAATCCATGAAACATTTCCATAATTTTTAAATTTATATCACTCAAAAGTCACATTTTTAAGTGCTGCCAAAATTACTCTTGCGCTGTTATATTTCCGTAAGTTATCAAGGAAAAACCCAATAACTTCTCTTAATTATTAATTATATTTAATTAGATTGTAATTAAAGTTTCAAAAAATATACAGCGAGCCGCATATTCACTACCTCTGATATATATTTGTACAAAATTTACTGTCCTGTAGAGCATCTACACACTCCAAGGTACACACACGCACACATTTTGTTTTATTATTAGCAGTAAGAATGATTTAATTTCTAAAATTATTACTACTGCTTGGCACGCCTGGCAATCAAAATTAGCCTTAACCTTCACATGGAGTTTTCAAAAATTGTTTGGGGCGCTTATAGCAGCGGGGGGGGGGGATAAAAGGGAAATTTGAAATTCGATTGCAATAGTGTCGAGAGAACCTGCTAATCGTCACGATAAGTATTTTGAATTTTTCGTATGCGAAATTATAAAAGAAAATAATATAATCGCCAAAAAATTTGAACCTAAGATTCTGACATATCTTCACGTTTAATACCTTTTTCGATCAGGAAAACACATTTCTAGAATTATGTATATCTGTATATGAACACTATAAATCAATAATGCTTTGGGTTAAACTGAGGAAATCTGGTATATGGTCTTAACATCAAATTTCGTCATTCATTCGGAAGAAATTTGTTTAATAGGTTGTCTTAATGCAAGCTAATACAATAACTATAGACTGAAGAGAGCTAGACAAATAAAATTTGTTACACAGATTCAGCAATAAAAATGTAGACATATATCAAATTTCGAATCAAATCCGTATTAACAACGATAAGTTGTCGGTGTATACTTTCACCCTCATTTAAATGCGATCACTTAAAAATATCAAAGTTGATATAAGTTCTTGTAATTACAATTATAATTCTATGCTAAATGTTGAAATAAATCTTTTGGTAAAAAATAAAAATACAGATTCGTTTTACTGATTTTTATACAATGTGATTCAAAAACCTTGACCACGGCTTTTATTCCTTATATATTGATCGTAGACATATACCGTAAATTACAAAGTTGCGTAAAAAAAGGTGCAAAATCTTATGAAATCGATTAAAATTTTCAGGGGATTAAACTTTAAAAAATACAAAATTTAAATTTTTATGCGGACCCCGTACAAAATATTCCCAATGAGTAAAATGTGTCCCATTCTCTAATAAGGTCATATACAAAATTTCAGAATTTTATCATTAAAATTACCAAAGATATCTTAAAACAAAGTTCGAGAAGTATCAAACGCAAATTAAATTGCAAATGTTTACAGCTTTAGTGCAGATGACGCGACGCAGGAATGCATCATAAGAAAATTAAATATGCTTCATATCTTTAGTTTTAAATAGGAATTTTAAAATCTATGCTTTCTGAAAAATGCTTTAAAATTCTATATCATGAATTATAGAATATAATTTAAAAATAGCACAGTCAGTGAACTTGTAAAAAAACGTATGTAACCTTTCTTTATGTAATCTTTCCTTTAAGTAATCTTTCCTTATGTAATCTTCCCTTTATGTAATCTTTCCTTTAAGTTATTATTTCTACACATTTTAATGCTTTTGAACCAATAAATAGTAAAATTAATATTTATTTATTCAATCATTACTTTCTTTGTAAATTTGTGTATGACCCCTAAAACACGAACATACGACATGATTTTTTCTCTTTCCGAACTCATATCCAGTCATCGAAAAGTGGTTTAAGTCAGCATTTATGTAGTTTCATATCTTTGAGACTTTTTGCGATAAATTGCTCAAATTTTGTACATGACCTTATTAGAGGCTGCGGAACATATTATCCCAAACAGTGCCTTGTATAGCACTGGCGTACAATGGTTACAAAATATTAACCTTTGGCGTGAATTTAGCATATTTTCTAAACCTGTCTTGTTATCCTTTGCGAGCTATGTGGCGATTAATCCCTGATAAGCGGTTAATAGTTCCCGAAAATCGAATTCGAGTTTTAGATGCGTTTTTCCGATCAAATTGAAACAAAATTCTGACACAAAACTGCACTTGTAGTCACAAAATCTCATACCAAATGTGATATATTTAAGTCAGTGCATTTTTGAATTACCAAGTTTATATATTTCTGAAAATACAGACTGACAAACAGTCAAGCACTCGTTAGTTTAGCGCAAAATTTGATATGTGTTTGCACTATAGAGTTGAATGTATTATTTAAAGTCTACTTGTAACGTCTTATATTCGAGTAGCCGTATAGACAGACTTCCTCTGCGCAGAATTTGCTAAAAATTTGATAGAAATCTACAGATTTCATATATAAAGGTCGAATACCAAGTTTAATCTGTCTAGGCAAAGCATTTTGATGTTACCTTTGTCCCATAACATCGTTGCATGTCTTGCAACTATAACCTACTGGTTATTTAAACAGTGTAACGGATATAAAATAGGAGTGACATTGGAAGACGCTCCTGTGCTATCCATCTCTGTGACTCACGCCTAAATTGCCCGACGTCTGACATTTATTGACTAAAATTAGGTAAGGAGGGGATTTTAACATTAGATAAACAAAGCTGAGAGCAATTAGTTGGCTGAGATTCAAGTGAGAAATTGCAGTGATTTTGTAAGCAAGCTATCAAACTGAAAATCTATGCTATTCACCATAAACAGATATACCGTCTATTTGTGATAGCAAAATTCTTGAAATAATAATAATAAAATTATTAATAATTTAAGGCTGCTAAAAATGACGACATATAAAAGAAAAGGAAAAAGACAATTGCAAAAATTAAAATATAGAAACACATAAGTACTAAGTACAAACGCAAATAGAATATATATATATATATATATTATGTAATTGCATGCATTTTGGTTATTTCACTTTAAAAAAGCACTTATTGAGAAAAATTGGTATAATATATATCAATCACAATATTATCTATCATTTTTTACAACTTTTTCTTATTTTCATTGCAGTTGATTGTTTTAGAATTTTTTTTTTTTTTTTGGTCCTCCAAGTCGTTCTATGTCATTGACACCGAAATCAGCACTTTTATATCGTTAAAGCCAAAACCGATATTTTCGATATGACGGAATAGCATCACCATAAGTTTCTAAAAATGTCTGATGTGTTTCGGCAGCAGATTTCTTCAATCAAACAAAAAAAGAAATGAATGTCGAAAGTGCAATTTGGAGCGCATTCCATGATTGGTGTCTTTATACACTGAATAAGCCAATAATACTATATGGAAAACTTTCAAATTGATAACAATAAAGTTTTAGTAAATTCGTGAAACCCCAAACCATTGTCGTTTATATAGATACATCGCATGTTTACCGAAGCGTGTTCTTTAAAACTGAAAATGTCTTGATTGTCTTCGAGATAACGAATCATTCCCTGAATTTTCATTCTGTATCCTTTGGAATAAACAACAGTACGAAACCAAACTTGTTCGTGTTCAGATTTTGGTTTGGTTATGTGGAAAGAGGAAGTCATGATACATTTTGTTGCGTATTAAGATTTCTGCATGGGCAGAATGCATTTGGGACTAGATTAAGATAGCGACAATATGAGGGGAAGGGCCCAAGGAATGCAAAGAAAAGAATGCCTCTCCTTTTCTATTTTATTGTTGAAGAGAGACTTTTGGAAAAATGTTGAATGTAAATCGTCACGTATCTTCATCTTCCATATTCTTTTGCCACTCTTCCGTCGTTTTCTGCTTGAAAAACTATTTTAGGTAGGATTTTGGCACCTTAGGGTGGCATTGTTGCATGTTTGATTCCACACCTTAATTCGCCAGTCTGTCGGCTTCCTCATATAAAACGTATATTTTAATCCAGGGAACTTTGATTTGCCTCTGTTGGATTAGATTTTTGCAGATGGTCTATCTTTGTCACAGACAGATGTACGGACGAACATTTTCGAAAAAAAAAAATCTAACTCAGGGAGGCTTAAAAAGTAGAGATTCGTCAAAATCTCGAGTTCTAATTTCTTGACGATTACTATATTTTTTCCACACTACCTGTACGACAAAGTAAAAATGTCTTATGTCTAATGTTAAAAAATCACTAATATTTAATTAAAAAAAGAATAATAGTGGCAACACCTAACTGAGAAAATATTGATTTCAGTATACTATAATTTTTATAACGATGTATATTAATTAATCATTCACTATTATAAATGTTAAATTAATAGTCACTATTAAAAACTAAAATAATTCAAATAAATCAAACAAAAATCAATTTACTTTTTAAGGGAACAGTGGACTTTGAAATAAAACAAATAAACAAAAACATGACATTTTATTTTTATTGCTTCCTCTCCAAAATGTATGTTTCTACTCAACTAAAACAGTCTTAAATCTTATAAAAATCGTATAAGAATCAATAAAATGAATATTTCAAAATCTTAGAGAAATAAAAGAACATTTTAATTATTTTCTTCAAAATGATGTTATATTTAGATTTAAATATCTTTGAAATGTTCCAGGTGTCTTAATTTTCGAACAAATTAAATAGAATTTATAATAATGATTTCAGATAAACATTAAAAGAAAATAGAGTATGTAATTTATATTTAAAGTTTTTTAGTCTGTTAAAAGTCAATTTTAGTTCCGAAACTCTTAAAATTCTTATGAAAATATAGTAAGGGTGCATAAAATTATTTCTAAAAAATTAGCATTTAATTAGAATTACAAAATCATACACATATTTATGCCAAATAAATTTATATTGAGTAATAAGGAAAAATAATAGAAAAGGTTAAAAAATGAGTCCCCTGGAATATTTTGAAATTCAAAAAAATTATGTATCTTTAATTTTTAAAAAATATAGTATTTCGTTTTAAAAAGTTTTTAAACAGAAATTTGATGTATATATATTTTAATATATGCATAAAAATTTCATAACTCTAAGTAACTAATTCTCAAAAATGTCTCATATAGTCCACCGTCCCTTTAATACACAATGAATAGTTGTTTTTAATAAATTTAATTTCTCAAAGCATTTACTAATGGTGCATTATTATCCATGGACAATAAATATTAAAATTTATAAAAACAACTTCTACCTTCAAACAATCTCTGTCAGCTTTTTCTAGGAAAATACGGTAGGTTGTCGTAAAAAATACCGTTACCTTACTTACTGTAGAGATCTAAGCTCTTCACGAAAGCTAGTTGCATACTTTTGAAATATAAAATAGATAAAATTTTCTTTTGAAATGTAAAATCATCGATCAAATCAAATTTTCTTCGTCTTATTTGGATTATAGAGATTTTCGGTCACTTTAAAGAGCATTAAACAACTTGTTTCTTAGTATTTCTTCTTTCTGTGTAGTTGTAAATATATATATATATCAGTAAAAAACATCCCTTTTTCTACGAAGTGTAAAATAAGATCAAAAGAGTTCAAAGAAGTGAAACATATATAGGAAAATATTCTAATAGCCAATGAGATAACGCTGTTTAAATTTTTGGTATCAGTACTTAGCAGGAAATGTACAAGTTACTATTAACGAAAAATGTATCTTTACTTAAATTATTAAGTAAAGATAGATTAGTTCTACAAAATCAGATATCTTTCAGAAAAATCCTCATTGTGAAAGAATGTTGATTAAGTGTTCTTGAAAAGTAGAACTTCTAGAAATTAATTCTCATTCGCATATTAAGTGGCAATGTTTTTTTCTGAAATGTATATTCATGAACCTTTTAGCTTTTCCTTTAAATTAATTTGTACTATACAAAATTGTCATTAAGTCTGTCCTTAATTACAAAATATTATTACTAAGTACCACTGGATATAATACAGTAAAATTTTATCAATGGAGTATTCGGAGTGTTTGTACTTTTTCGTATATGAATTATACTGAAAGTAGAGCAATCGTCAAAAAATTCGAACTCGAGATTTTGTGGAATCTCCACATTTTAGACCACCACGAGTTAGAAAAAAGATATCATTTTTGGAAAATATTCGTCTTTCTGTCTGTGATAAAGATAACTGAAAATTGCTTTGAGCTAATTGGCTTAATATCAAATCTGTAGATTTCTATTAAATACTGAGCAGAATTCGTTCTGAGGAAGTCTGTCTGTCCATCTGTTCGAACATAAGTCAGCACAATAACCACAAAACGAAGAATGCTAGATATATAAAATTTGGTTCACAGATTTAACCTCTTTAGTATAAACACCTAAAGAATTTTTATCGATATCCAAGGGGTGATCGTCTGTCGGTCTTTATTTTCGGAAGCAACGCTCAAACGCAACTCAAAAACGCAATGACTCTAAGATATCAAATTTAATACGCGATTTTACTACTTTAATAAAGTTTTATGTCAAATTTCTGTGTCAATGTTTGAGAAGAACATATCTCAAGCACAAATTCGAATCTTTGATCTTTTGATCTAATTCCAGAGATTAATCTCCAAAACACTAGCCAAGGATCACACGATAATTTAAGTAAAAAAGATTCGAACTCAAGATTCTTTTTATTTGATTGGGATTTCCACATTTTTTACCTCTCTGAGTTCCAAAAACACATTTTTGGAAAATTTCCGTCAGTTTGTCTGTCACAAAAATAATTCAAAAATGTTTTGAGCTATTTTTATAAAGGAGCGCCAAATATTAATATTTCGTAACTACTGCATACCAATGCCATTCAAGGCTTTCTTTCGGATAACACATTTATTAGATAGTATGCGGGAAAGTTTTATGAAGACCACTCCTTCTGGTTTAATCCAACACAGTTAGCATAATCAATGTAGAAAAAGTTATCTTAAATATGATTGTTATCAAATCAGCATCATCAAAGCAAACAGTTCAATATGTTCTTTAGCTCTTTGAACTGGTATCATCCATTATTTTTAACTGAAAATTTGGATTTACTTAAAGGATAAAGTATTTTGAAATGCCAATTTTAATTTTGATACATTAGGGTTGAAGATGCTGCATCTAATGTGAGAACCGATATTTTTTTTTATTGAACATTTATGAATCCCCCGTGCACCACAAAGTATCACACGGGGCTTACAGAAGTAAGTATGTAACACATTACAAAAAGAAAAATAAGAAAATTTAACAGTTATGAAGGATTACATATGTCAACAATAAATTTACAGAAATTTTCAAAAGCACTTCTAGTGGAAATAAGTTGGTGAAACTCTGTAGGCCAATTTAAATTCATGTGCTTAAGAGCCAGTCTTAGGATCTGTCTTTCTTTGGCAAACTTGGAACATAGAAGGAGCACATGTTCAACATTTTCCTCCCCACCAATATCACAATCGCAGGAATATGACGGAAACAAATTAAATTTGTACAAGTAACTTTTAAAGTTAGAAATTGGGTTATTTTGTAATTAGAATAAAAATGATGGCATGACAGTCTCTTATTAATGGATGGAAAAAATTTCTTTGTTAAGCTCCCTTTATTTGAAAGGAGGTATTCTTGATTCCAAGACTCCACCATTTTCCCCCTCGTAATCTTCTTGTAAAAGGATTTAGGAATATTAACGCCAATGTCGATTTTGCGCTTAGTGGCAGCTTTAGCAAGCCAATCCGCCCTCTCATTTCCATAAATGCCCGTGTGTCCCCGAACAAATGCAAAAACTATTGAGGTATTTTTATCTTTCAGGCTTTTAATTTGCTTTTGGATTTCAACGATTATGTTGTTAGACAAAGAAATACACTTCAGAGAATCCAAGGATGATAGAGAATCGATACAAATAAGATAATCTGAAATTACACTATTTTGTTCAGCGATCCATTTGATGGCGAAGTTTAAGCATAAGAGTTCAGCTACAAAAACTGTGCATTCATCACGAATTCTGAATTGAAAGTGCTCGGATTCAATACCACCCCTGAAAACAACAAATGCGGAACCAACTCTACCATCAATTTTACTGCCATCAGTATAGCAAATAACAGGAAAAACATCCTTGATTTTATCACTAAATTGAATAATATTGATAGCGGTTCTCTCTGAGGGATGAGGTAGAAAAGATGGAGACAGAATATAATCATAATTAGAGATGTAAGAAGCAGAGAGATTTTCCTTATAGGCAATATTATGAAGAATAACAATATGAATTGGAGGGAAGCCAGCAATACTTTGTGAGAAAGGGATGCTTTGACATTTTTCGAACTACCTAATGTGCTCACATTGAAATCAACTGGCGTAAGTCTTTATACTGAAAACTTTATAGAGGGCGTTATAACGTGCTTACCACCACATGATAAATTATAAATCTTTTTTTCAATAATTTTTGAAAATCAAGGAAAGGTTTGGCGATCCCATTGTATTTCTAAGTCAACTACAAGTTGCAGTTTGTAGGGCTATTGATATGCAGTAAATAATAATGTTTCGTACAAATTAATACAATAACTAAGCATGAAATCCAGTTCTGAAAGAATTTATTGAACCATTAAGCATTAGCTATAAATAATTTGACTTAAATTTTAGCAAGCTTATTATGTAACAATTCAAGTTTACTTCAACTTTTCAGGCATCAAATAGCAAGAAATCATAATATATAGCAGTTGAAATAATGATTGCAAAAATAATAATAGAATTTTATGATACTAAATATGACAAAATATTTCACAACAGCATTTTAATAATTTTTGTTGTATATATTATTCTAACAAATGAGAGTAAATTTAATTATTAATTAAATTTACTTTCCATTTCTTTAATTATTAAATTATTAATTAACAGTCAGAGTACCATGAATTAAATATTTGAAATGAATTTTCGTAAGCAAAATTATACAATGTGATATTTAGTTTGTAAAACAATGAAGTTTAAAATGTTATCGAAATTACAATATCTTCATATATTTTTATTTAATCTAAAACTGTTAGGAGAGTATTTTTCTGTCTTAGAACTAATATTTAAAATTCATAATATATTCATAAATATATCAAACAATTATAAAATATCATTCATAACAATAATTATTCTAGCATAAATATAAAACGAATAAAAGTTTATTAAACATAAAATTTAAATACTTTCAGTTTCTGTTCTCATTGAATTATTAAAGTGAGCATCAGTTCTTATCTATTGAGGAATATGTTTTTTTAACTGGGTTGCTTTAGACATTTCAATAAACCTCATTTTGCAAAACAGATAACTTGTGAAACACAAAGTTTCTGTCATTAATTTATTAAAAATACAGTAAAAACTAGTCCCCTGAGGTTAACTTTCTACAGAAAAAAATACATTAGGTATAGTCCATGTCAAAAAAGAGTGTTAATTTAAACAATTACAGATATTGCTGTGATTAAAAAGAAAAAAAAACCCTGCTGGAATGTTTTCGTCGAAACTTTCTCACGTGTTCCTTAATTCCTTAATTAGGGTGATACTAGGCGGAATGATTGCAGCCTTTCCCTCTCCTCTTACCGAATAAAAATAGAAAGCTATCTGTTCTGATTTTTTACTCTCAGATTCCCACACGTGGGTGTTTTACGCTGAGGTATATGGACATGAAAAAACTTTGGACGCTTTCTTCTCAGCGGATTGAAACAAAAATTGGAATTGAAACTACAGTTTTAATAATAAGATCACATACTAAATTTCATTTATCTGAATTTTTCATTTTTTGCACTATTGCGTTTACAAGCCTATGAGGGTGCAGATTGAGTGATTGTCAACTCGTTGATATCTCGGAATTAAGAAAGAATCTGAAGCGTGAAAAAGAGGATTTAAGAACAGCACTGTTAATAATCTTAAAACTCTGAAGAGCATGATGTTAAAAATTGTCAGTATTTTTATCAGCTGTTTGAAAGTGTTTAGATTTCTGTTGTTATGTAACGAGAATTTGAAGAAATATTGAGAATTTTGAGGAGATTTTCTTAAGTGATGGCTTGTTCCTTGTTTAATAAGAAAACGGGTGTTTAATAAGAAGATGAGGAGGAAGGTCAGTGATTGATTACTTTGTGGCTAGGGACCAATTGCCATGATGTTTAGTTTAGTTATATTAATGTCCCGTTGTAAAGCAACACTACGGCTATTTTGTGACGGACCTCGTAAGTTTGAACAGCGGTCAGATGACGAGGACGACACCTGAGCTGGCACCCCCCTCTCCACGCCACACCACACCAGCGGGAGGACGTTTGGCATGACGGATTTAACGTGCAACAGACCCCCTTACACGACGGTTTTTCGGTGGAATCTGGTCTCGAACCTGAAACCCTACGGCTCACAAGCCGAGACCTTACCACCAGGCTACCGTGGCCTCCCAATTGTCATGAAGAGGATGTCAGTTTGGTAAAGCGGTCAGTGCTATGGACAGCAGTCGGCCACAACAAATCCTGTTGATATTTCTACGTTCAATGATGGTGGGGTGGTTGACTGCACACGAGAAGAAGTCAACGCGTTGATGAATTTGGTTCAATATACTAACAAAATGTTAACCATCTAGCATTTTTACCTTTTGCAGTTCTCGCTTTCACTTACACTCAAACAGACAGAAAAAGACTCTCTAAATAGATTTAGTTCCAAAATTTGATGGAAATATATAACTTTAGTTTAAAAATTAAATACCAAATTTCAAAACTATCGTGTTCTCAGATAAACGAAGTTCAAACTCGTACTCAAGAGAGATCTAAAATATGGAGTTCGTCACAATCTCATTTTTATTTATTTTTTTATTTTTTAACAAATGATTTCTCTTTGAATTGCGTTCAGAAGAAATAAATGAAGCAAGAATAATGTTTATTGAAATACTCTTATTACTATTTTTTTAATTAGATAGAGGATACAACTTTTTTAAAAATCTATTTATTTATTTTGGATTATGACTGATGCAACTGTTTGTAATTTTTACGATAAACAGGGCAATTTTTCATTGACAATTTCAAATGAAATTGTCAATCTCTTCTTTCTTCATTTAAGTTGAAATTTGTTTCCTTTCCTCATTTGCAATTGCATAAATAGTGCTTTTTGTCTTGTCAGCTCGTGTTATTAGATCATTCTCTATTCAATTGTCATTTGAATTACTTTGAATCAATTTCTATTTTAAGTACCTTTCCCCCGATATCTGAAAGTATTTCATCATCATCATATCCCATATACAATTATCCTTTCTTATTAATTATTTTCAATTAATTTGTACCTTTAAATCTTTTTCTCCTATATCTGAAAACATTTCAACATCACCATCAAAAATTGTTTTTTGAATTTGTCCAGTTTATTTGGCTTCATTTATAATTGCTGGAGGTCATATTAAATTGTTGAAAAATTTCTACCTACGCTGTGCCGGTACCACTTATAAACGACAAAATTATTTGAGACAAAATAATTAAGGCAAAAATAATTAATGACGGAAATAATTAAGGCTAGCGTATGTGCAAAACTGAGATCAACAAAGGTCTACTGTTTATGTATTAGAAACATTTCGCTAGTAATCTCCTTTAATAAATATTTATTTAATGAAATAATTAATTTTAACACTCCACAGAGACAGACTAAGTAAATACAGTTATCAATTAGATTCATAAAACTGTATACAGATGCCATTCTTCTTTTCTTACATTAAAAGTTGGTTAATTCGGTGATACTTAGTTTACCCACATGAGGTATTTTAACTCGAGAGCAGCAAATTACATTTGAAAATCATTGCGAAATATTATTTCGAAATCAAATGTTGTACATCGTATAGACAGCTAATTATGCAAACAAAATGAGGATGAATAACACTATTTAAAAACAGGTCAAGAAATCAAATAATGATTTAAAAAAAAAGAAAACTGCTATCACAAATTCTATGTTATCTTGTGAGAATATTATTATTTTTAAGTCATTATTTGTCTTAATTAATTTAAGTCATTACCGAGTTTAAATCGGTTTGAAAAAATCACGTGATTATCAGATTACACACGCGTCAATATTTAGAAACCGACGTTTATTTTTTTTCCCCTTCTTAAAATCGTTCAAGCTTTAAAACTGCATCCTGAAGCCAAAGATTTTTTTTGCAAAATTCCAATTTAAACTAGTTTGGAATGATGACGTGACTATTGTATTGCGCGATCGTTAACTTTTAGAAAACGGGTAGGTTTTTTTCCCCCTTCTTCGGGTGATAACTTCTTACGACCCTACCATTTATTGGTTAGACAGGAGAATCAGGTACGATAAGTTGCCAAATATGGCAATATTCTTTATCATTTTCTAATAATCATAAAAGCAAAAAATTGATGCCTCAAAGGCGGTAAATCGTCAATTTTCTGTCCGTACATTTCATTACTTCAAAAACCTCAAACCAAAACAACATCATGTTTTCACATGGTTATAAAAACAAGCTACAATTAATTTAATATTTTGGATATCCAATGCAATGTTTGTGTCAAATACCAAACATGTTTATATTTCATTGATACTTTACGGTATTTAAAAAAGCGTGAAGAAAGAGAATTATTTATTTACAAGGAATATTTATAACCATTCAATTAACTCCATATATCGATGTTTTTTTACTTCGTTCAATAGATGTTATCATTACATCTTATAATAGCTCGTCGAATCTTATGTTTCCACATTCACCTGTTCCTGTCTAACTCCAAGGGACGGCTAATTATACCGAAGAGAAACTGTATTTCCATCCATCTTAGGCTGGTGTGGTGATGAAATTTGGAGAAAGGGTGACAGCTTAGGTAGCGTCCTAGTCATGTGACCGCGATTCAAAATTACATGGTCAGTCCCAAAAATAGCCCTGGTGTTGCTTTATAAACCGGCGTTAATATAACTAAATTGAACTAAACCATCGCATCTTAGTTGGTGAGGGTGCGATGAATGGCATGAGAAAACCTAATAGTGAGATTCGAAGTTTCACAAATCTATCAATTTGAGTCGCGAAAGATTGAAACTTTTTTTCTTTTTTAAAAATATTAACGTATTAAATATATTTTACTAAATATAACTAACAACATCAGGAACTGTATAAAAATTAAAAATATGCAATTTTTTTCAAAAATTAGTATATATTCACACAACATTAAATACATTTTCTTATTCCATTTAAATCATACTTTTCTTTTCAAATGAAACTGTATATCTATTTCTTTTTGGAAAATAACCACTGAAACCACCATTAGAGGGGACAAGTTTCTATAACACAGAGCATAAAAAGGGCATCAAAATTAATCTATCTTTTCTTTTAAGCAAATTCTTTAGTACGCCGATAGTAAAGAGTTTCTCTCTCAATTTTACAAAAAATTCCGTTCGTATCGTGGTATGTAAAATGAAGAGGTTCACTGGGTTAAATAGCATATAAGAACGCTTTATTCTATACAAAAAGAGAATAGCACAGGTAAAGCTGGAAAGTACACGACAACATACAGTAGAAAATCTACGATATCAACTGTAACAGCACAAAGCGTTCAAAGAAAATTCGCAGGAGATCAACGCTCCAAAGGGAGAATTCGTTCAACTACTCATGTCTCTTCTCTACTCTTTGCATTTCATAGTTCTCGTGACAGGATATCGAAAGTTACGGAGCAAATGATGGAATTTGATTACTAATGGAGGTATTGTCAAGATTCTCGAATATACTGGATCAATTTTTTTTTTCATTGAAATCTCCAAAGTCATCGCTAAGTCTCTGAATTCGTCACTAAGGCATCAAATTTGTGTCTAAGATGTTAATGGTGTCTTTAATGCCAAGGATCAATGACTGGGTTTTATTTCAGCAGCCATGACTATATCTGTAGAATTATCTTCCTTCCTAGAAAACTTACTGCCCAGGGAATCAAAATTACTGATATGTAATATTATATAGATAACCATAAACTTTAATTGATAATGAACTTACATTTTTTTATTCATTTCTTTAAAACAGTTCTTAATTTCATCAATAAAACTGTTTTAATTTCCGTTTGCAAATACGTAACATTTTTTTTCCAATAAAAACTTTAATAACTTATCTTTTTTTTAAAAAAAAAACCTCAAATCTTAAGTGAATAAGAGGAAATGAAATCCATAACTATTTCGCATACTCCCTAATGACGATGTAATTATGGACCCGGGGCAAAATTTGGTGCTCACGTTTTTATTTCCAGAGTCTTGCATATTTGAGTTTTGTTCTTCATCGTCTAATAAAGAAAAAAAGATTATGCGCAATTTGGACTCTCTATTTTTGACAGAATGAAATCAAAATTTAACACAAAATATAATTTTATAAAAAAAAAGTCACTTACCAAATTTCATATATCTAAGATCTTTTATTCTGGAGATGTTATATTTACATGAAAAATATGTACTAAGCAATACACGCTTAACATATTGACATACTTAGCTCCTAATTTGATATTATTTTATACTTTAAAGGCTAAAACTGTGTTCCAAATTTCATTTATCTGAGTCTTTAATTTTAGATTTATTTTCTTTTTATGTATATAAAAATTAAGACCGACAGACAGTTAATCCTTATATATATAAGATTCAAAATTTGAAACAACTCTTAACTATAGATACTGAAAATGATAATTCAATTTCATTTATTTAAATTATTACGCTTTTGAGTTACTGCTTTTACGTGCAAGTTAAAGTATAATAGAAGCTAACATAGACTCCTTGTATTTGTAGGATTGTTGTATTTGTCTCCATGTATGATTTGGATCAAGATTTGATATGGATCTGCACATTAGATGCTAAATGTGTATACCAAATCTTATCCATCCTGCTCTTAATATTTTGAAGTTATCGTATTTACCTGTTTTAGGGCAGCCATAAAAACAGATTTCTGGTGAATGAATTTAGTTTAAAATTCGCTAAAAATTTATAAATTTAATGTCAAAAGTCATATACTAAATTTTATCTTTCTAGCACAAAATGTATTTTATTTTCGTCTTCACAGACGTAATTCCAAAAATGTGTTTTTATGAACTCATGGAAGTAAAAAATATGGAGATTTATCAAATTCTCGATTTCGAATTATGTTCTTTTTTTCTTCATTACGAGAATATACATTTATTCTTTGGATGCTGATTCCAAAACAGTTAGTAAATTCTATTTTAAACCCGCAACAAAATATAAAATAATTCACGATTTTTTTTAACATTTATTAACAAGATTAAAAACTCTTTCTCTTTTGAGTCTCTTTGAAAATGGCGGTATCGGTTTCGCTCATTTTTAGTTAATCCTTTCGGCGTACTATAATAATTTCATTTTTTCCTTTCGGCTTAACCCTTTAAAGAGCCATTTTTTTTAGTTATATTATGTTAAAATATTTTTGGCTTGAAATTAGAATATGAAAAAGGATTCATTTAGCTTATTAGATAAATTTAATTTGATTAATTAATTAATTTGGTGAATTAATAATTAAGTATTAAATAAAGACACATCATTTTGTGTAAAATAAAGAACTTCTAAGTTTCTGTATTTCTAAAAAAATTTTGTCAGAACTCATGCCAGCCTACATAAATTCATACAAAGATTGATAAATTTGGTGGGAAGCATACTTCCCACGGCCCTAGAAAGGGTTAAAGTTTCAGAAATATGTGGGATTTATTCTGAGCTTTATATTATTTCTTTATTTATAAAATTGGTTATGTTGCATTTTATTATTTTGATGAAAATGTTAGAATCTGAGATGCTTTTATAAATACTGAATAAGATAGGGAAAAAAATAATTCTTCCGATTACTATTCTTTGAATTTTAGGTAATTATATCCTTTCAATTTGACAGTAAATGTAATTCGATTACCCATTTTATTCTGAGTATCATAAAAAATAAATGAATCACAATAAATCCAATTTTTATGTTTCTGAAATTAGAAAATTAAGAGAATATCAATACTATAAAATTTTAAATCTCAGTTTGTTTTTTCTCAGTTTAAAAAAACGGAAATCTTCTGTCTCGTGGCAAAAATATTAATGAAATATTTAGGACTGTAATTAGTAATTTTTTTATTTGTGTTATTACTGGATGCCATTATTGCTATTATTTTATATGAATACATGATTAATCATCTTGTTTACTAATTCAGTAATTATATTTTTCACTGCAAAAAAAAATATTTTTAAATAATTTTTGGCTATTACTTATTATGAAAAGACGTGATTTCAAATTTAAATAAAAGTATTTATTTCATCTTTAATTGTTGTTTTTTCAACACAAAATAGCGAATATTTTTTTCATTCATTTCATTTCTTCCAAAACAACTTTATGAAACTTTTTATCTAAATATCTTGTTTATTTTAAAGAAGATTAAATTATTAATTTCTAAAATTAAAATTAGTTTTCTCTAAATGTTGTTTGGTAATTTATTTAAATAAATCTTTATTTTTTTTTCTTTAAATGATTTTCGTTTTAATAGCAGTAATTTTTGTCAATATTCGATATAATCAATCGAAATGAAAGATTTAAAATTGAATTGCCAATTTTCGTTGATAATTTATTTGCTTTCACATAAATATTTTACGTATTTTTCAAATTAAAGATAAGAATTTTAGTATCGCAATTACTCGTATTTTTTTAACTCTGTAAAATTTATATGTGCGTGTTTTGAAAAACATTTTTTCCTCAAAAAATTAACATATTTCCATAAAATTTATTGCTATTATGCGTGTGACTGAATAAGTTTCCGAGTCTTGTTCCATAAATGGAAAGGCAATATAAATGCACAAATAAGCCTAAAGAAAAGAATATAAAGATAAACACGGCAAGCAAACCATAGTATTTCTATTCAAAATAAATAATAAAGTTCATTTACTGAATTCCTAAAATTCATTCATTGACAATATTCCTGAAAAATGAAACAAGATTGTGTTTCATTCACTTTTTAGTATGAGTAATATAAACAATAAGACATACCCCGTCTAAAATTATAGAATTATTATCTGAATTATCGACTTCTTCGAATACTAAGTACTGGCACTAAGCTCGGTAACAAAATAGCCAACACCAACCGATGCGTTAACTCCATCCATAGTACCTATCATCGGCAGAAATAAGGCGGTCAGATCCGCATCTCCAAGGAAACAAAAAAAAAAAATATATACAGCCCATGATTCCATCCAAGTATTCTAAGTGTTCTCGAGGATTGACAATAAAATGGCCTAAAAATAACCCGCATATTTAATTGCTAACTACAGAAAATAGAGACAAAAAAGTTATGAAAAAGCGGCTATCAATTGCTGATACTACAGTCACTGTTAATAATTAAGATATGTTTGTGAGTGAATATACAACTCGAAGCGATTATTTTTATATTAATTAGAATTTAAATTAATAAAAGAATTAAATTAGATCGTGCAGTTTCCTTACGTTACTCCAAAAATCCTTATTGAACAAATCTAATTTTCACACTATATTAATATTTAAAGAATTGTCTTATATATGCAAATTTAACCCTGAAGAATGGACATCGGGCCTTCGATGAAAATTGGGCCTCCAAAAAATTGTATATGGAAGAAAATCAGTTTGAAAAACTATAGTTTCACAATAGGTACATCCAAAGTCTTTCAAAAATTACCTACAGGTATTTCGGAAAATTGTATCCAATCCTTTAAAGTTAGGTACTTGTGCTTCGCGCTTTCTTGTGGAATAAAGCATCGTTATCCGTTATCGAGTTTGTCACATGACGCATTAAGTTTGTCTAACAACAAACATTCATTTGATAATTTTTCACGTAACAAATGTTAATGTACCACACGAGAAACGATTCAAAGTTGTATTTAAAACTATGATGCATTTTAAAGTGCAAATTACTCCACAAGCTTCACTCTGGAAAATTGTCTATATAGCAATTTGCAATATTAATGAAAACATCTATTTTCAACTTATCAATAATAATATTGAATAAAAAATACAGAAACTTCTTATTTGCTTATTTGCAAATAAAAAAATTAAAATCAAAAATCGCAAATGTTTATGTTAATGCTGTTTATTGCTTTTAAAAGTTTATTGTATCCTTAAACAAATAATTAATAAATATATTAATGTCGACATCATTTCCAATGTATCTTCAATGTTTCTATAAATCAAATATAATAAAATATTCTGAATATAAGGAAAATATTAATCAACTGATGAAGGAAAAATTATAATATAAAACAAAACAAAACATTAACCTGAGTTTAAATCAAATAATGCTTAATACAATTCAGCTTCTTACACGATTTTACTAAAAATCTAATATTTTGTAACCACTATATTTCAATCTGTCGTGCAAAAGCACAAAATATATTATAATCCTTTGAAGTTTATATTGTTAAAATATTTGTATAAAATAAAAGCATTCACACAATGTTATTCAAATGAAAGCGTAATAATAAACGCTTCAGGCGTTTTCTTATAGTAGGAAATTCGATGGAAACAAATTATCTTATTCACTACTAGAAATAAAAAAAATGGATTCTTGGAAATTCATGGCTTGTAAAGTCAACCGTACATTTTCTTCTGAAATCTGAAATAATCTGTCAAAAGAAATTGCCTTCTATCTGTCTTAGATTATGGACTTGTAAAGGCTTTATTATAGTTCTTTGAATACGTTCTTACAGAGAATTTCTTCTTCTTATGAAAGATAAAATTTATGAAAATGTGAATTCTTTTTTCTACATATTTGCAAAAGAAATATGTAGAAAATACTACAAAAGTGACTTCCAGAAAGGAAGTTTGTTTAGAAACTGTTCGGCTTAATAACATTTCTTAAATAAATATTCATTATTATTAATTTTTTTCATTCGATTATAAAAAAAAATAATGACATGTGAATCTTTTTTTTTACTTAGTAAAAAAATGATAAAGAAAAGAAATTTATCAAAATGAAATACGTTTAAAGATTTGTCAGCTGAGTAAAGCCTTTAAATTAAGTATATATTGAAAAGCCCTATTCTTCCTTTTATCCTTTACCTTGTTCTTGAAAGCATTTTCTTTTTTGAAAATATACATTTACCAGAAAATATTGTTTTTTCAAAAAATAAAATTCTATACACATTTAAAAATTTACATAAAGTTAAAATAATACATGCTTTTAAAAATATTATTTAACAAATTATAATCATTTAATACAATAAAAAGTTACCACGTTTATATTGATGAAAAAATAAAACAAGTTTTCAAAGCTGGGCCTTATTACTATTTAAGAATATAACTTTAAAAAATATTACTTTTCTATGCAGTTAGTCTAGGTAAGGAAAATAGTTTTACAGACACACTAGTGGCTACTGAATGGATGTCGATTTAATTAACCCCGGCATTGACGACAAATTTGGCAACTATTGTGACAAAAATGAAGGACTCTGAATAATGGAGAATCTTGGATATCGTTTCATTGCACATCAAGATTTAGAGTTTGTTCTAGAAAATTCGAAGCTCTGCCACAGAAACTAAAAATTTCGGGAGACAAAACGAAGTCAGTCAGTATCAAGTTGGAGAGTCAAACTACCTGATATTGACTGTCTACTGGTAGTTGAATTGCGTTGTATTAGTTACTAGTGATAGTTGAATTGAGATCAAGAGTGTAGTTGTGAGAAGTTTTTCTTGAAATGCTGATTTTCTAGGAGTTTACTTTGAGTGTGTACTGTTATGGTGATTTATTTTGTTGCTTTGTGCTACTGTCTACTACAAGTTTTGTTTTGCATACACTTCATCTGTATTTTGTTGTGTGCATTTCGTGTCTTATAGAATAATGTAATTTTTATCAGTCATTGAACCTTTTTAAAGTTTCACAGTATACCCATCGGATTTTGGATTATTCCATTATAATATCATTTATCAGAAACATTAGTCCATCATTTCCATTTATCATTCTGTTAAATTAATAATTCGAAAATGACAGATTTCAGTTTTAATTATATAAATAATTTACAGTGCATCTAATCAGTTTCGTAAGAAATGTGTCGATGTTTGCATAAACATACGATGCAAAATAGTTTCTTAAAATATTCCAAAATGGAACAAAATGTTGAAATTCGGGTATATGTTTCAGGTTGAGGAAATAAAGAAATTCAAAACTCAGTTCAGAAATGTGCAAACGGAATGTATTTTCTTCCCTTTTTTAAGCGAATTTAATATCAGAGATTTGAAGCTGTGTTTATCTTTTTCGATTTTCCGATGTCACAATATTAATTATGCTAAGGAATTATTCTAGAAGTCGAAAATAGATTTCATAATCATTTTAAAACTTTCCCCAATTTCTAACATTTATAGTGGTTTTAAAAATGTATTGCTTGTAGAATAAATTGGTTTCAAAGGAATGTGCATTAATGTAATGCAGTTATAAAATAGAAAATAGCTTTAAAAAATAATGTTTTAAAATATTGAAATGTCAAATGAAAAATCTAATTATCTGGTATTCATCTAAGCATTTCACGATACATATCAGCATTCTTTTACTGGAAGAATGCTTGCATGAATTTCATTTTCTCATAGGATAAATTATTCCAAAATGTCAGGAATTCAAGTCATTTTAAAGAAAACACTTTGATGAATTATTGTAAAACTGTCACTCACTCCAAAAAGTTTTCTTAAAATGCTTTTTTTTTGGGGGGGGGAATCGAAGAATATTTTACCTTATCGAAATATTTCTAAACAAACCAATCACTGAAAATTAAAATTCGAAAATAATATTTTTTTTTCAAAAATTCACAGAATGTCATTCATTTGTATGTAAATCAGTAGTACACAATTTTCAAACATTCATCTCATTTTAATCTGTTAACGAATTTGGCAACATCATATAAATGCATATTCCATTCATATCCTCTTTTAATAAATATTCGTTCCATCCTATTATTAATTTAAACAATTAACGGTCTGAGTAAATGTAATAATGAGTTAGATACATGAAATTAATCACAGATTTAATTCTAAATCTTTTCTATTTCAACCCATACCATGTGTTGATTCGATGATTTACACTTTGTCCTCTCTTTGAATAATGATTTGAAAAGTTCAAATTAATTCTGAGAGGAATTTAGATTTTTGAATCCATTTTCAAAAATAGTCTCTTTTTATACGCAAGAATTAAGGAACAATGCTAGAAAAGAAAAGTCATAGGGAAAAAACCACACTTTTTTTTAAATTTGTATCCTTTTTTAATAAATATTTATTTCACAAAAATATTAATTTCAACACTACACCGTGACAGTCTGTTCAAACAAACTAATGAATCAAAGACATGAAACTAATCACAGATTTTATTCCATTTCTGCTCTATTTGAAAACATATTGTATATTTATTCGACGGTTTACAGTTCGTCCAGATTTTGTTTAATAATTCGAAAACAACAAATAGAATATAAAAGGGAATTAGTGAATTCTAATTATTATTTTGTCAAGTTAATGAAGGGGGGGTGGAGAATATTTGCATTAATTAAAAAATAATTTAAGAAAAAAATGTGTTATGTAAAGCTAAAACAAACTGTATGAGTATTTAATTCAATTTAAATCAGTTTGAGGTTTCTAGTTTTCTTATAAACCTACTTAACGAGCTGCTTTCTCAATCTGATTATTTAGTTTAGCTGATTCCGCTAATGTGGGGCGGAAGTTTGGAGAGGAGAATGCCAGCTCAGTTGTCATCTTCATCATCTGACCTCGACTCAAAAATACGAGATCCATCCCAAAATAGTGCCAGTTTTGCTTTAAAACGAGATGTTATTTTAATTAAACTAAATACAATAGTTTAGCAAAGTTAAATAAATGTCTAGTTTTTAAATTATTCGAGAAGGCTAATTTAGGAAATAGTTTGTAATTTTGCATTATAATAATAATATTTGATTCATTCTACCTTGATTGATTCATTCGTATTTGATACGTTCATTCATTCATACTTGTAACCTTCATCCGTCATTCATTGATACCATTTTCTGCACTACACAGACAAGATGTTGTTTATGTTCAAAAGATTTAACGCACATGTACGAGACAAATTCCACCTACATGATAACTCTTTGAGTTTAATTAGAATACCTTAAAAGCCCATTTCACTGCGCCTGAAGGCATTTGGAAGACCCTGAATGTCTGGAACACCACGACAACATAGGCGGGAATTATGGTTGAGTCCTAAGGGCCATCACTTCCCATGATACCACTTGGAGAAAGCGGTTTAAATAGCATCCTGAACTTGCAAACTTCCAATTCCTAACCCGAGAATATGACATAAACTCTTCAAAATCCTAACTTTGAATTTTCTTTAACGTTTACATTAATTTCTCTTTTTCATACACTTCATATACGAGAAAGTAAAAGGGGATTTATATTTCCAAAGCTAGTATTCTTATCTTCGAGTTCTCGAATTAAATGATACTGGTATTTATGATACAACTTGGTTTAGTCATTCTTTTTAATTTGGACTTTTTCCGGTCCCTTGATTTTTTTTTTTTTTTTTCCTTTAGTAAATTTATACTTTTTTAAATTTCAATCAATAAATTTAAAATAAAAAATAAAAATTGCAATTAATTACATATGTTTTTAATTAATTATATTTTTATTTTTAATTAAAGTTATATCTTTAGGTTCACAATTTTTTTTACATTTATCAGGTAGCAGAATGGAATTAAAAGAGCAATAAAAAACACTCCTTTAAAAAAATTCTTTTTCAAAGCATTAGACACGAATGTACTATTTATTTTGAAATTTCATTCTTCAATTGTTGTATTTAAATGATATGCATTGTTTTATTATGATGATTAATTACCTATTTGTTAAGATAGTCTTCTTTGGAATTATTAATTATTAGCCGATTTTAGTAACCATCTGTTTTGCCGGGGTGGTATCTAGATTGTTAATGGTTGTTAAAATCTTCGATTAAATGTTAAATGTTGCTTGCTCCTGATGGCTAACCCCCGTGAGGGCGGCATCTCAAAATGAGGATGAGATGCTTCCGGCATGGTGGCTAGATCTCGCCACCCCGGAAGGTACACAAATAGGTGGGGAATCTGACTCCTCCCATCGATGACGGGAGGTACTTCCTTCGGGGAGAGTTGTACCGATGGGTGGCCCTTAGGACAGCAAAACTGGCGCAGTTCCCGCCAGTGTAGATGTAGCGGCGGTCCGGTCATTCAGTTTTATAGTTTAAATCCGTGTGCCTTCGTGGAGGGTCGGAGAGTCAGATGGATGATTTCCTCCTGATAGCTACTTTAGCAAAGTATTTTTTAAATAAAAAAATTTGATAAACATGCAACACAGTGTGTAATAAGTCTCTCTAATTTTCTGTCTTCTCACTTGAAATGTGAACTTTAATTTGAAAACAAAGGAAGTGTTTAAACTTCAATTAATACAAAAACTTATTTCACGAAATTTAATATTTTTATTTAAAATATAAAAAAGAAAATAAGTTTGTTCAGCAATGATATTTTTAATGTTCTCCAGAATAATTACTGCATAAAATCAAAGATTCATTCTATTAGATAATCGATTTTCACTAATTAAGAAGAATATTTGATTTCCATATGCCCAATTGCATATCATTAAAGAGTAGTTGTATTTCAAATTGGACGCAGTTTAACAAATTCAACACTCTATGTGTAGTCCAACTTCAATCGCATATACAATAAATTTCAAGATATATATTAAAAACATACTTTAAATTAAATTTTAACTTGCTCATTATGTAAAAATAAACTGTAATATTTTAATTTCATCCTCAACAAAGGGGGGGGGTCAGAATGAAATTTGTCACTACTAATGTTTTTTTATTTATTTTTTTGCAACAAATATTTTATTTGAACAATTAAATATATTCTAGAAAAATATTTTGAAGATTGGCAAAAAAATAGGAAAAAATTATTTGGCAAAAGAAATTGATATCAATATAAAACTTTTTGAATTTTAAGATGATGTAAAAATAATTTTCATGTTATATTATTTTCGAAAGTTTTCACAGAAAAGAGCAAAAGTTTTGCTTAATTTTTAGTTAACTGATCTAAAATCTTACCACAAGCTGCACATTCTCACAAAATACATGTGCCAAGTTTCATAAAGCTAGGTCAAACGTTTTGATCTTTGCAGCTCAAACATACACACATGCATTCATCTTTA
Source organism: Argiope bruennichi (assembly GCF_947563725.1). Taxonomy (NCBI): domain Eukaryota; kingdom Metazoa; phylum Arthropoda; class Arachnida; order Araneae; family Araneidae; genus Argiope; species Argiope bruennichi. The sequence continues at coordinate 67,041,517 of NC_079153.1, read as the reverse complement.
TTAATAGTAGATATAGAGATAATATTTATAAACTTATTTATAAAATATATAGATTTTCTATTTATCAATGTAATAAATATTAAAATAAATCTTAAAGCAACTATTTTTTTAAATAAATCTTAAAAAAAACAACTCAATATTAAAAGAAAACTTTTCTAACATTTTTATTTCAGAAATATCCAGTAAGTACTCCTTTTTAGAAATAACATTATATTTATTAAAATGTTTGGACTAATAGAATTTTCATTAATGAAAATTAATTATAGGTCTCCTTAGCTTTGAAATCTTTAGCCAACTAGGGGATAACGACATATTGATCACACTAAAGAAAGCAATAAATTTTGGATGATTTTTGTATGAATATTGATAAATAGCATCTTAACCCAAGTGTTGATCAAACAGTCATGATTTCAAAAGTGTTAATTAGAAAATATAAAAATGTAATTATATTTATTTCATTTTCTGAAAATTGAGACGAAAGGAAATACAATGAACTTTATTTCACAATTCTTTGTCCAGAAAGGGTCTAATTGCGCATAGGGTCGATAAAGAAAAAAAAATAAGTATAAGTAATAAGTAAAGCATAAGTAAGTCAGCAAACTGATTTCTGTTTAATTTTATAAAAGTGACACTAAATATAATGAACGATTCGAAAAGACTTCAAACATGTCTAAATTTCGTAATGTTTGCGAAAATATTTCTTTGCAGAGTTACAAAGTAAAAGTCAGAGAGTCAAATTAATTAGAAAATTTTATCCCATGCTGTTGTAGAAAATTCTAAGATTACTGATCATCGAGATCTCTAATCTAAAACTTATTAAAATATTTGACTGAGAAAGATGGTAATATGTTTTAATCAGTGATCTTCATCAAACTCCACATACTGCTTTAAGAAACAAAGAGCATAAGCATGTGAATAAGAATTTAAAATTACAAATGTTTCAACAAATTAATTTTGGCAAATGGGACTGTAGTTGAATCCTTCGTTTTTCATCTGTTTAGGATTTTGTCGTTGAGTTATATTGACGTCCTATTTTAAAGCAAAACTATTGTTTTTTGGGGATGGATCACGTAATTTTGAACCATGGTCAGATGACGAGGACGATATCTGAACTGGCACAAAACTAGAACCAAACTTCTACACCACAAAAGTGGGAGGACGTTTGTCCCCGACGGATTTAACGTCAACCACACCCGCTTACACGACAGTTCTTAGGTGGAATCGGGTCTCGAACCTGAGTCCTAACCACTAGGTCACCTCGGCACCTTTATCTGTTTAGGAATTTAGAGGCTAAATTATATTTGTTGAAAGGTAAATCCGATTAAAATTTCATTTAATTTATCATTAAGCAAAATTAAAATTTGTAAACTTATAATGAAATTCATTTTGTCACCACTGCTATTTTATTACGACTCTTCTGTTACGTAACTGTTTGTATTACTATCACCCTTTGTGTTTCATAAAATATAAAATAACGCGGAAAAATATTTTGTATAAATTATTTAAGTCTCAAAATTATTCCTGGAAAAATCAGATTAAAACAAATAGGAAAATTTAATCTCATATGCTATTATATGCTGAGAACTTAAGGATATATTTATATATTTCATGTGATTCTCAATGTCTGCAAAGTTTCTCTAATACGCATTAAATTAACAAGCTACATTTTCAGAAAGTCAAAGATTTTCTTGTAAAAAAAAATCCTTAAATCACGAATCATAGACTTTTATTGTTACTGAAGAAAAAATAAATATACACGCATATAACTCTCCGTCTACCATCCAAGTCTATCATGTCTAATACCAAAATACAAGATTTTGTTGCAAAAGTATTTTTAAGTCTTAAACAGATGAAAGTCGTTGACCTCAGTCTGTGTACGTATCAGCTAAGTTGTGGAATCCTTTAAAAAGCATTTGAATATTCTGAAATGCGAGCAGACATGGAAGCTGTCATTTATGAATATATATATATATATATAGCTCTTTTGTCACTTTTTTCGTCTTCTCACGTTTCTACATAAATATAAATATCAAAGAAACTACCAGACTTCTCAGTAACGAATTTTAATTACAAATTCATATACTTCAGTCAGTGATGTTTTAATCTTGAAAAACAAGCTACTCGAAAGAACAGATATATTAATGAGCATTAATTTTTGTAAATTTTCTTGCGTTGTAATTAATTCACTGAAAATTAAATGTATGTATAGGTGGTGACGCTCTATAGAGCAGACTACTTAACTTACGGTTGCCACACCTGATACGTATATCTTTGGAAGGTGAAAATATGTAATTGGAAACTATTTTTTCAATTTTTAATTAAAATTTTAATTAATTAAAATCTAAGAAAAACTTTGAAGTTCTTCAGAGATAAATTTCGAAAATATAATTGTACAAAAATGGTCTTTCGAAAGTTTCAATTATCACTATAACGATTTCATAATCCTACATTTTTGATTTTGATTTTTGACATTTTTTAAAAATAATTTTTGACAAATTTCTAATATTAGATTATTTTGTTGACCTGAAATTGAAACCATTTTTATTGTTTCATCAAATAATTAAATGCGGAGTTTTCTGCCACTATTGAAAGTTAAGAAAGCGGAATTCTATTTCATATCTGTGAAATATACAAGATGAACATAAAGTGAAATTACAATACAGCAAAAGGTAGGAGAAAGATGCAACGTACAAGTGTGGTTTTAATACTTTTATGATGTCATGGGACTGGTCTTCATTAGGAAAGTGCATATGCATAGTGAACCGAAAATATGTAAGACGATTCAAATAGTATGGTTCGATTATTTATCAATTTGAAGATGACTTCGTTGAAGCGATTTAACTGAAATCAAATATAATCAATATACCCGAAGAACCAGTTGGTTGCCAAAGGCGGCTGGTAAATAATAAATAAATAGACCAATAAGGAACTTTCACTACCGTTTTAGGGAAGTACTTCTGCCAGAATCCTAGGGAGTTAGTCAAGGCAGAAATTCTACATCATGTTTAAATATTAAAAATATATGGAATTAGTTTAGTTTAATTTTAAGCAGAAATGATTTTTGATAAAGTAAAATTCATGCAATAACACTGCATAGAAAAATAATAAAGATTATTTTCATTTCTTTTCAGTTTCAGGATAATAAATTTTATGAATCGGCTAGTTAAGCCTTTGAAAAGTGATTTCTGGACCTCGTTGGATTTCTAAAACAAAAAGCGATTTTAGGAATAAAAGGTTTTACTAATAAAATGCGTTAAGAAAGTTGTGAAATTAAGTAAAAAATAAGATATTCAATACAATTTTTGAATTGGAATCAAATTCCATATTGCCTTTGAGATCTCAATAAACAATGGAAAGTATACCTATTATTACAGAAACTCATTCTATATATTTTTAACATAGGAAGAGCATTAAATTAAATAAAATGCATCCATTTTTCTTCTGAATCGAAAATTCGGCATCCATTACCTCATCTGACTTATTATCTCGCAAGATTATTTTAAAGCGAAAAAAAAAAGAAGTTCCATTGCTTAACCTGATATATATAGTTTGTGAATCCTACGCATTTTTCCTTTAAGTAATCCCAAAATAAGTTCTCTAATGTAATTCAAAATTCTTCTTGCTGATTTTCATTTTGCGTTTTAAATTATATGTTTGAATCCAAGGACTTTATCACAAATTATTTCTAATTTTATCACAAAGGAGACTTTAGTGAAATAGTTTTCCCCAATCTCTTAGAGCTGAAGTTGACATTACAGTAATTAATGTAATTTCTACTAATAGTTAGTTAGTGTGTGTGTGTGTGTGTGTGTGTGTGTGTGTGTGTGTGTGTGTGTGTGTGTGTGTGTGTGTGTGTGTGTGTGTGTGTGTGTGTGTGTGTGTGTGTGTGTGTGTGTGTGTGTGTGTGTGTGTGTGTGTGTGTGTGTGTGAATTACAGTTATAGTCAGAAATTCACATTCCAAATTTTATTTATTTAAGTCAATCAATGAATCACCAAATTTCATTTATTTAAACCAATGAGTCAAGTCACAAAATTTAATTTTTTTCAGTCTTTTGTCTGTGAAAATATAGATTATTAGACAGTCAACTCTTTAATATATTTAATTCCAAATTTTTTTGTAATTGTAATTATTAATCTGCATACAATATTTTATTCACTAAGATATATTCGTTTCTTAGTAATTAAGTTGAGTTATTTTCTCAAAATCGAATAGGCTGATTTTCTCTGACTAGATTTCGTTCAAAAGGGATTCAATTCCGGTGAGAATGCTGGCCTGTCCATACGGGTGATATCCTCCGATCGAGGGCATTCGTTTACGATGATTTCACGGTGAGGACGGGCGTTGTCATCCATAAACACGAATTCTGAGCCCATAGCGCCCTGAAACAAACACACATTTTTTTCCAGAATGACGTTACGATAGATTTGGCCTATCATCGTTCCAATTTGAAGATGTAGATCATTTCTGAAACATAGAGTAATTCCTCCCCAAACGGGCAATTCTGCACCACCGTAACGATGTCGTTCAATGAAGTTTTTTGGTGGTAACTGGTACTTGACGCTCTTTTTATGAAAGTCCGGCGAGAATCAGATTGCAAGCTAAACCTGGACCCGTCGAAAAACATCACACAAGCCTACTGTTGCGGTGTCCACAATGCATGTTCTCTACTCCAGACTAACCGCAGGCGACAGTGATAGTTGCAGTAAGTGGAACATATCTGACAGGCCTACGAGCATATAGACCAATCTGACCTAAGCGTCTGTACACAGTCTGCCTTGAAACTGTTGTACCAGTGGCTGAAGAGAGCTGACGAGACAGGTCTGATGCTATGCCCTGTTTCTTTTGGCAGTAACTGCCAAATACCGGTTCTCATGCGGTGTTGTAACTCAGGGGAGACCTGTGCTGTAACATCTACTCACATTACCATCATCTTGGAATCGTTGCCAAAGACTGGAGATGACACTCTGGACGACACTCTGAGTTCCTCAGATACTTCCAGCTGGGTACTCTCACTTTCCAGACAGCTGATAATTCTACCACGTAAAAAATCACCCAAATGCATCGTTTATGTCATAACTTTGCTGTTATTGCACTGAAAGGCTTATAAAGCGCTTGCGAATAATTTTAATCCTTTGCCTGTATTCCTTATACATCACTCTCTTACACTCTCGTCATTGTGACGTACTATCGGTGTCATCTAGTGACTTCCTGCAATTTGCATATGATTTTTGAAGATCTATTTAGTCATTTTACGGATGATATATATGTATTTTAGAGTTCGATTTCCATTAGACACTGGATTATTCTTAATTTATGGACATGAGTGTACGTCGTTTATATGATGCAAAAAACACACAGCTTCCATTATATACGTTCTCATCTTTCTAAGATTCTCAAATCTACCTCAATAACTATTTATCCCTTCATATTCTCGGAAGTCCATTACATGTTATAACAATATCATGACATCCAAATGATTACCGAAATGAATTTGAAAAGAAAAAAAAAATTATAAAAATTAAAAGAAAAAAATTTATGTGTTATCCCCTTTCCCATGCATAGCATTGTGGATCTTGGCATGGCTTTGGTGAATAATAGTTACGAAATATTGATGTTTGATAAAAATTTTATTTAGCATTTACCTTGTGATTTTTGGAAATATTCTTAAGCCATTCATCCCAGGTATATATATGATTAATTCACAAGTACTCGAAATTCGAATTTGTATTTTAAACGCTTTTTTACCCAAACGCAAAACTTGAACCGAAATATAATTATAAACAAAACATTTCATCCCAAATATCATTTATTTAAATCAGTAGGGTTTTGAGTCATTGTATTTACATGCATGCGAAATTATGGAACAACAGGCATTCAAATATATGACAAATTTGGTTAAAAATTGCATAAGAATCTATATTTTAAATATTAAACCATTGTACCAAATTTTGTCTAGTTCTTTAATTCTATAGTACTCGGTAGATTGGAAGGTCGACTTTCTCCGAATGGATTTAGTTCCAAATTTAATAGAAATATATAAATTTGGAGCTTAGACTTATTTGGAGCTAAGCTATCGTACTGACAGACAAGCATTATTCCAAGAATGTGTTTTTCAGACTTAGTGAGATCTGAAACGTAGAGTTCATCAAAATCCCGAGTTTGAGATTTTTTGATGATACCATTACATTCTCTTCTTATAAGAGAAAATAAAGTCAAATTGGCTGGTGTTAATTTAAACGATGATAATGAAGAATATAATGAAGTTATTCCTTTAAAGTTGAAATAGACCCCATTGAAAAGATGGAAACTGTTTCGTTTGTCAAAACATTAAATAGCTTAATTCGATTCGTGTCGGTATATTTAAAATTAAAATATAGTCCGTACCCAAACCATAATTAAATATACTTTTATTTGAACATATCTACATATATGAATACCAAACATATAACCTATGAAATGTATAATTAGTATTCAAGATATGTAATGAATCTGTGATATTTTCTTATTTCTATGATAGATGTTTAATTTTCAAATATAATCATTGTTTCTAATATTATGCTTAAAAATATCTTTAAAAAATTAAATTAGTTTTAATCGCATTTGTTTAGTATATTTAATTTATAATTTTTAAGCTATTTATTAAAATTTAGATTATATAAATGCTCAACATCTTTCCAATGAATGTATTAGACCATGGTTATTTTGAAATTGATACTATTGATTACTAAATGTACTATGCCTCTGTTGATCTATCTTCCACGCAGTGATGCATAACTCAATTAAATTATCCATAATTGCAAAGTATATATACCGCTTTAAAATACCTTTCAACAAACAAAATTAAGTGGATGAAGGTCAGGTGATAAAATTTAACAATTAACATTCAAGCACTCTTACAATATTATGCAAAAAATTAATGTTAAAAAGAAAAATGCAATTGTTAAGAATTTCTACCATGATGTCATTAGTTATTGTTAAGTCAGGTAAATTTTTTTAAAGTTTTTGTGTCTATTTTATTACTTAAATTCAACCTGCATCTGAATTTGCACAATAAAATTTTATTTTTTGTGGCGAAAATAAAAAATTTATTTTCTTTCTAAATCGATTGATCATGGTCTAAATAATATATATATAACAAATTCAACCTATCTGCTTTTTAAAGAGATATTATTTTTTTAAACTTATAACCAGAGTGAAAACTTCATTGTAACCTCCGAGTTGTGGAAAGGGTTCTGACTTTTTCTCCTTTCTTGTGGTCTAATTTCTGTTGTTTTTCTACGTGAAGCTACTATATTAACTCGAAAATTTTACTACTGAAATAAATGCTTGCTTCATTAAATTTCAGAGGAACTATCCGTTAAAAATATAGAAAGTCTAACTACTTTCGTGGATCTTTTTTCCCTCTTTTACATCATTTTGGTAAGCATGTCGATTCGTCATGATCATGATTCGATAAAAAAAAATTAAACTCATAAAAACTCAGTATTTTGTCTAATTATTGAATAAAAAAAAATAAAGCCGTAATTTGAAGAGAGTTCTTTTCTTGTTAATTACTCGAAAAAATATTATACTATACGCAATGACATTACGTTTGCTCCAAGGCTTTTATTGTGTTTGGACTCTAAATACCTTTAAGATTCCAATGATATCACCAATGAAATTAAAACTCTATGGATTGAAAATAATCAATTGAGTTGATTTATTTAGTATTCCACTTACCGAAAGGTACCCGTGATATAGGTACGCGAATTTTACGTCATAGGGGACGATTTTTACCATCCAAGTTCTTTCCAGTTGTAAGATTGAGCTACCCTTGCAGATGAGGAGATGTACTACTTACTGAAGAACTTTTGCTATAACCTGTTTAGACCCTTAGGCCTTAATCTTAGTAGCCATCTTATTGCTGTCGTGATGTCTAAATCATTCATCAAACTCCAGATGTCCTGAGGTGGGGCGAGTGGAACTTTCTTTTTTCTTTTGCTGTTACTTCAGGATTGGATTATGTGATTTGCAATCAAATGCCTTAGAATCAATGGTAACTTCAAACTTTACAAATTCAATTGAAATGATATAAAATTTATTAAAATGTTTTTATGTATTTTCTTTCAGTTCAGGAAATTGCTTTATTAGAATCTGCTAATTATAATGATTCTTCTTTTAATTATGTAGTCTTAATATGTAGAAATTTAAAAATTTATATTTTCGAAACTAATTCGTGTTATATAAATAGTGATACATAAAAAGAAAGAAAATTTTCTTAAAATTAGCGTGTAACATCTCTCAACAGATGGCATTCATCTAGATATGTTGGAAATGGGGTTATATCCACAATTACTTAAAGATAGTGCGAATCTTTTCTTTGAACAAGATGGGGTTCCATTCTATTGGAATTTAGATTATCATAGTTTACCTAGGGAAGCTTCTAAACGCTGGATTGGAAGTATAATTAACACTAATTTACTCTTTGTCATATGACTACCAAAAACCAGAACCTTACTAATGTGATTTCTTTTAATGAGGTTACGCTAAAGATCTTGTTTATAAGCCCTCAATACCGAACTCTGTCTGTGAACATAAAAAATGCATCCATTCTGCACTAAACACTACTGACTGTGTAAGACTTGAAAATTTGTGGAACGATTGTACTCTAGATTATACGTTAGTCGTAATACGAAAAGTTCATTATCAAACGTTTGTCACTGAAAAAAATGTGAATGTTTCTTTTTCTTTATTTTCTTGTATTACTGATTATATTGTGTGTAATAGTTTTGGAAAAATAAATATTTGATATTTGGTCATGCAACTATGAAAATCCTATTGAAATGAAAAAATGCTTTTATTTTGTATCTTTCATTGTTCGAGCTCTTTCAGATATTGAGAGCATAGTTCAGAGAGAATGAAAAAAAAAACAATTTTAGCGTTGTAGTGTGTGTCGTATTTTTATCTTCTTTTACAAACGATATAATTGTCTCGTTACATTATATTTAAAAATATTTCTAGAATAAATTTAACGAATATTGTCAGGATGGTTAAAATTATTTTAGATTTTGTACAAAATAAATGTTTATGAATGCAACTGTTCACAAAAGGGGGATTTCGTTTCAAAAGATAAGCGGTAGTTCTTTTCTTAAATATCATGGGATTTAAAATATCCACATAAAATTCTACATTTTTTCAGTGATTTCGCCATGTATTTTGCCATATTTTGTCAGTATATATATATATATATATATATGTTCACCCTTAAAACATATCTTCTACTTTATTTGTCGTTTTTTTCTGTTTTCCAGCTTTAAGTTGCTTCAATACTACCAGCTATAAAATCTAAGACTTAATCTCGTTATAAGTTACTCGAAAGTTCTTAGTAGAAACCTTTTCAACTGATATATCAAGATCTCATGAAAGCCATTTTATACTTCATCCTGGTAGAGAAAATTGTTTCCTGTAATTGTTTTCTTGTTCATTTCTTTATTTCGGTCTTTTGCTTCTTTTAATGTAGTTTTTTCTTCGGCGAAATAAGCTCAAAACTTCCCAAAACATGAAACGCCTAAGCTTAGTATTTACTTACAAATTTTTCAGAAATGAAGAAAAGCTTCAAATTAAATAATTCACAAACAAATGTTATAAAAAACATTTACTTATATTGAATGTGCTATTCTTCAGTCAACAATTACAACTGCATAACTGTCAAACAAAGATCGATTCTTTCAATTAGTAAATGTAAAAAATAACAATTTCTTTTTAGACTAGTCGCCTGTGGAGACCAACTTTTTCGCCCAAATTAGTGGCTTTCTAGCAGTGTAACAATAAATATTGTTCCGAATCTGTAATATTGCTTTATTGCTCGCTTAGTCTTGTTGGAGGAAAGGGAGATTTAAAGACATTTTCGATGAAAGATGAATAGATATCTAGTCAGCTGAATAGACAGTTTCTGACCATGGCAAAAAACATTGCATCTTTTGGTGAATTGATAATGAATCAGACATCTTTGGCGATAAAAAAAGAAACTTCTAAGAAATGAAAGAATATGACCTTGTTTTTGTTAGGAATATAGATCGAGATATTTTTTTAAAGAAGTTCCATGAGACATGACTGCTCGTCTGGAGAATATATATGCGGAGATGCTCACACGAACATAATGAATTCTCTTTTTCAAGTTCTGATTACATTGATAGCAGTACGTGCTAAAAATGTTTTGCGTTTTCTGTTAATGATTTGGCGTTGTGTTGTTAATTTCTGCATATGCCATTTTTAAGTGCACCTCAGCTGTGCTTTTGTTATCTGTGTTTCATGTTTTCTCCTGGAATAGAGCATTTTTATTCATTATCGAGCTTGTTGGATTCCTTGCACTTCACACCCATTGGACACTTTTCCCTAATAAAATTTAAAATTTCACTTAGTTGTTTCATAAAAATGATAAACATGAATTTAAAAGAATGCAAGAAGTTCTACAAAATACTGTAACTTTAATAATGTAAATATAGAAAATTATAGTTTTTGGTCCGTGTCTGTACGAAACAAAACAAATTTGATTGGTGATATTTTTTAGACAAATAAAATGAATTCGAAATAAGATTTAGATGAATAAAGGCCCCAAAAAAGTATTTTTATAACTTTTATAATAGATATCCAATCTAATGAGTGCTCAACAGCTATTTTCTAAATAGTTAGTAATGGGCAAAGTCTTTCAGTAAGAAAAGTGGTTTAAATGAAGTAAAGAATTCTATGTTGTGTAGTTTGAGTCAATAAATATTCTAGTGTATTGCAGAATTTTAAATTTATCTAAAAGTTCTTTGTTTTATAAGTTTTATTTAATAAAATATTTTTGTGACTCTCATAAAGAGGAAATTTCACTCTTTTAAGACAAAAAGATTTGTTTGAATTAAAATTCTGAAAATTGTTATTTTATAAAAATAAGCTATTTCAAACCTCTTCATTTGATTGCCATAGGAAAAAAATAATTTGTTAGCACCTGGAGTTCATTTAAAGCTAGTTTGTATATAGTAATAATATTGTAAATTATCGTAAAATTATGATATTCAAAACTTCATAACTCCTTCATTTGTTTGCTGAAGACTTGTACATTTTTTACTTAAAAATTGGAGCATCAAGAATGCTTTACTGAAAATGAATCGAAGGACTTTATAAAGACTACATAAAATTTATATTTTTTTCAGAATTGCACTTATTGACTGAAACAAAGTAAATATTATTGTAATTTCCTTCCTTCCATTTAAATCCTTTAGAAATTAAAACTGACAACTGGCAAACAGAATAAAATTGTCAATATTTTGTAGAATAATACTTACAAATATTGTATAAATCATAAAAACAAATATTTTGTAGTACACATAAGACTTCAGTTTGAGCGATTCTGTTTCTGTAGTAATATTTTGAAAAAAAAATATGTTTGGTTTCAGCACAAAATTTTATTAACATTTCATCACTATCGTTTCAAATTAAAGTTTAAATTTTAGGGAAAATAGAAAATTAAAGAATGAATGGCATAATGAATAGAACTGTCTAAGACTTCTATAGTATTTTGAGTAATATGATAATCAAAGTTTGAAACTTAAAAATATTTTGCTGGGGAAGCCATTAAGACCAAATGAACTAAAATATTTATTCATATGAAATTGTTAGCCACCATTAATTCGGTTGATCGCTGATGGCAGTTAATAAAAAAATATCAAGTGAATAAAATAAAATTATTTACTTTCTTATTGCAACAATTAGACTCATATTTAATTGATTTTCTTTATTAAGAAAGTCATAAGTTTGTATTATACTTCATTTTTCATATTTTGATTTAGATTTTTTAATGACCCGCTATCGTTATTTTTAAAAAATAATATTGTGGAATTTTTATTATTTTTGAGTAACGAAATATTTTTTTAAATAAGGGCCTTTTATGACGTTTTTTTAATACTTTACCTAAATAATATCATTTTACAGAGTGCTTATATATTATACAAAATGCAGGCCTTTCATACAGTGACAGTAAAATATATGCAACGAAATAAAAACGGAAGAGAAAATCCTGTTTTGGAGTGAATATCCCCAAAATCACGTGAGTGAATGTTTTGATGAAATAATGAAATTAATCAGAATATCATCACATATAAAAATATTATTATAGATTGTGTATCAAATTAAAATTAAAAGTTTAATAAAACCTGAAAAAAAAAGTATAAAAATGAAATTTATACGATTAAAGGTGTAATTATTTTATTTTACGATAATATAAAAATTACATTTGGGTGATAATATAATTGAATAGTATCAAAAACTTACTTAATTTTTTAAAAATAAAAGACATACAATCAAGCATTCGGTTTTATTTATACAAGTATTCTATCCTATCAATAAAAATGGTGCTCAATGCTATGAAAATATATAGTTTCTTGCTTTGTTGCTTTATTATTTGAATACATAGTGAGACGATATATATTTTTAAGCACAACTTAAAATATTATATAAAAAATTGTTCTTCCAACTGCAGAGTCATCTATTCATTTATAAAATAAAGAATGCAAAATTTAAGTTGTTTCTCAATTTTTAAAATAACAGCTTCTCAGACATCTTTTTTGTGCAAATGACTTCCCTCTGTCACCGTTTGTTTCCTATCTAGTCGTTTTTAATATTTTTCCTGACTTTTGTATAAACCTTTAGTAAAAGGTTTACAAATTAATGAAATTTTAAATTACTTTTAATCGCAATTGATAAATCTCCTCTTATGGTGGGCATTTCAGTCCTAAAGAAGGAAATTACTTAAACTTCATTTTAATCTATGATCTTTAAAATCCATGTGATGTAAGGTATTTTTTTACTTCCTTTTATTGTTAATAAAATTACTTTCTTTTATTGTTAATAATAACCCATCATGCATATCGTGACACAATAGAACACGATAGTAATAATATCTACAGAATGATTAGAGATCCAACACTCTAGCAAAGTTAGGAGAATGAAATCCAAATGGTTTGGTGGTACATCATTCTGTAAATAGGCAATATCTTTACTAGTGCAGCATTTCAGTTTTTCATGAGATGAGGGAATAGAAATCCTAATGTCTTGGAAATACTGCATAAGCCATATTGGCTTCTATCTAACCATCCAATGCAAGGAAAGAAATATCTTCCAGCGGATGTTACGGAAAAATTATCAGTGTACAATAAAGTAAATAAAATATATTGGATCATGGGAAACAGATGCTTTATTCCGCAAGACCCACATCCACAACTTAGAGTGCAGCCAGAGATCTTGCTCTATGATCAACAATCCTAGGAGAGAATCGACTAAATCCCTTCAGCCTCTCTCGTTAATATAGATTTCACAATGGGGAATAGAATTTTCCAGAAGAATTTTTAGATTTCAGTTCCTACTAGAAATAGAGTCAAAATGCCTGTATATTTCAGGACCTTGTATTTTGTCATTAAAATCACCAAGTCTTAGATGTGTATCGCCAATTTCATTGATCATTGACTTGATATCTATAGCATTCAATAAGAAAACTGTGAATCTATGTTTCCAGCGATGAGACTATGTATTCAAGGAAGCTATATTACAGATTCATAACAATGTGTAAAGTGTAGCATTTGTATCAGTAATAATAATTTGCAGGAAAATATTAATATTATAATAATTGTTTATTTTTGAAGGAGAGCATTGTCCTATCCTGTGCTTAATTTTAATTTGACATTTGATAACTTAACTAACTAATAACTAACAGGGAGCTATCAAATTTTTCTGGATAAGCTACAAAAACACTTAAGGATAACTTTTTTTTGGCAAATTCCCTTTTAATTTCACTAACCAATAGATATTTCTTTATCAGAAAATCTTTCTGTGTTATACTCTGAGCCACTGTCCTTTTTACACAGCATAATTTTGATATATCTATCACATGGAATATATAAGTACACTTTTCAATTACTCTTCTGTTTAGAATTTCTCTTTGATTAAAACATTTCCCCTACCATAATGCGAGTTCTGCTATATGCGGAATAGACACTGTAAACTCTCGATAAATCATCTCTCAATCGGCATAATGCTAGTGACATTTTAAATAGAATGAGTTATTGCGAGAGAATTTAATATAATATTTAAGTGGTATGAACATTACAAATACTAATGCGTATTACATTAGCATTCTAGCCATATATCTAAAGCTTAGACACTTGTTTCATCAAACTGCAACAAGTTATTATGCAAATGAGAGTTGGACACTTAAGCGCTGACGTATGTATGGATTTGACTGCTGAAACAGCTTAAATATAACTGTACCAAGTTATGCAATAAAGAACCATCTATAAGACAACATTTCGAAACGCAGCTGTTTTTACAAAGCAATATGGAGAAAGATTTCCATTTTGAATATTTCCAAAAAGAATTTTTGCATTCATTATAAAAAGTTTTCGGTTGATTCAATTCTAGACGACAAATCATAGTTTTTGATAATGAAAATGAAGAGTAGATGAATTAGAAGGCGATTACTTCATCCACTGGATACAGAGGCAATTTCGATATAGAAAGGAAAATTTTTCCATTTTTAGTGTATGATGAATATGAGTGTGCTGTAAACGATAGTGCTTCGTAATCTTTATCTTAAAAACAAATGTTGTGCTAATAGAAATTTCTTTCTTTGCATGAAATTTGTAAAAATTTATTCAGTTTTCCAGTTTAACTTATCTATATGTCGTCAATCACTCTTTAGATATTTTTGCTTTCGTTTCCTAGAGGATATGTTGTGATACTTCAATATATTGTAAATGAAAGAACCAAGAAACGAAAATACCATTAAAAATCGGAAATGTTCGCCAATTTTCAAAAAGGAAAGTATTTTTTTTCTCTGGCTAAATTCCTTTTTAAATAGATTTTCCAATATTTTATTCATCCATCGTTTTAAGATTTACTATTTTTTAATGAGGTAGTGAAAAGCAGATATTGTTGAGATTTGCAGAAACAAACTGTTTCCCTTTCTCCTAATTAAGCTTTTAAAAAGTAAAAATGATCAGACATTTAAGTTGATCGCAACTTCATTCTATCCTTTTATTTTGACTCTGATTTTTACATGCCACTTTCAAAAAGTGAAAGTGCTACAATACGCGACAGGATAAGAAATGTTTCAGGCCTGCTTTTATCAGTTCAGTCTCTTTTAACAGATATATTTTTGTCTGCATGAAAGCTGATTCAAACGATTACATCACTGAATGTATGTCTAATTTTAGTACGTCTCATCTTTCGAATAACTAATAACCCTGTAAATTAGTTTTCCTTCTTTGCCTTGTCTGGTCTGTTGCGGAATCTCTGATTTAAAGATGAAGAGTCCTAAGTGGAAGACCAGATACTGGGGAAAATACTCTTTGAATAAATGTTCCTTCAGCACACATAGGCACAAGGGGGGGGGTCATTTTGACAAATTATCAGGCACATACTCATTATCTTATTGGATATATTTGTACAGAAATAAAAAAAGATCAGAACATAGAAATATATTTCCATGGAAATATGTACTTATTTAATAAGAAAAACTAAATGGAATTTAACCCCTTTTTCCCATACTTTTCTATATTTATTTCCATTTACCCATTCCATTCATACTAAACATTATTTTTAATATAAGTAATTTTTTCCTATATAAAAATATTCGAAAAGAAAGAAAATCTGTATTTTACATATCATTTACATTTGAATTTTTTTTTTATAAAAAGAAGCTTAAGTATACCACTTTGAAAATTCATATCTTTTTTTTTTCCATTTTATATACATACACAAAAAATATTTTATTGTTCTCATTCAGAATAAAATGAAATGTTAAAATGAATTTCAAGAAAATTTACCCATATTATAAGATAATTTCTTTTATAAAATGATTGGTTACGTTTTTCACGAGCAGGAAAGGATTTGATCAAATTTTCAGGAGTATTCAGAATCTGCGTTTTATTTCGGCTCTGTATCGTGATCACTTTCCAAAATTTCATGAATATATGACGAAGCTGAGCTATCAGCTTTCTGTCTATAAGTAGGAAGACTTGTGAGAAGATCTCTGAATCTGTGGTCCTATATGACATACTCATAGCATTAACAGAATATAAAATGGTGACACACACTGGGGTCTCTCTTGCACCAACTCTCTTGTAAAAAAATGAGATACATTGTTTCTTTCATTTCTGTTGTTCGAATCCTTTTCTTCTAGCTTCTCCATGGGCTATAGAAAGTAACAAGTATAAACTTTTATAAATTTCTAGAATTTCTAAATAAAAGAGAAAGAATAGGGTCAAAAAGACTCCATGCCTGTACTGGCGGGTTAAATTTAGTCGGCGGGTAAGCGTGTGGAAATTACAGAGGAATTTCAAATATTATCTTCCTCTTCTAACCATATTTCAAAATAGCGAGATTCGTTCTAAAATAACTCTCTTATAGCTTTAAAGAGATATTGAAATATAACCTAACTAAATAACTTCCATCACTTTGCATTACATGCGTGATAAATAAATTGACAATAAAAGAGAAAATAATCGATCGATAAATCCTTACACAAGGAAATGTCTTATCTTTTATTGGCTTAGAGAATGTTTAGTTTAGTTCAGCTACATTAACACCCCGTTTTAAAGCAACACAAGGTCTATTTTGGGACGAACTTCATAATTTTGAATTGTGGTCAAATGATGGGACGACACCTCAGCTGGCATCCCTCTCCCTAAATTTCCACGTCACACCAGCGGTAGTATGTTTGGCCCCGACGGATTTAATGTGCATCAGACCCGCTTACACGACGGTTCCTCGATGGAATCGGATCTCGAACCCGGAGCCGAGACCTTGCCACCAGGCCACCACAGTCCGGCTTAAAGATGGAGTAAATACTTTTCCAATTCTTAATTTCGCTTAAATAATGTGGAATAAGTGAATTTCTTCTAGCATTTTAAATTAAGAACTAATGTTTAATAATCGTTTACTTGAAAGACTAAAATGAAATAACTATCACACAAATTTATTTTTTGCGAGTTTTTTAGACAATAAATTTGTTTAAAAATTCATAAATTTCTTTCATAAAACGACTATCAGCATGTATATTCTTTTGTTAAAAGAAAGTGCTATCGCAGAATTCAGCTCTGTCCAAAAATTGTTCTAACGAGTCTTTAGAAAATCGGAACATCCGTCTAAAATGGAAACATTCTAAATAGCTCCGAGAATTCTTCACAAAGAGACGAACATGGCAAAGAGAGGAAAAAGCCAGATTGAGAAATATTAGAATTCTGAACAAAACCACATGATGAGGCTGGATGCAAGAAATTCAAATAGAATAAGGAACAATTTCAACGATCAGTCTTAAAAAGTATGCTAGGTATTTGAAATTCTGGGGAACTACCCTAGAAGAGAAAAAAAATTCAAAATTTTACTCGTTCTTTTGAATTTGAAAGGAGAAATAACTACAAAAATCCAGTAAATGGGGATTCAATTGGAGGAAAAAAATCAATACTTACAATTCTTTAGGAAATGATTGCAAAGCATTAGATGGCTCAAAGAAAAATAAAAGAATCTGCCTGATTTTTATATGCAAAAAACAGTAAGGGACAAAAAAGATATTAAAATCAAATAGTCAATTGACATCAACATCTCAAATGTTATAAAACTTAAATAGTTATATAATGATTGATCGCAATATATTTCTTGAATATATCAATTTTTTTAATTTATTTATTATCAAGTAAAATATTAAATAATGATAACTAAAGAACATGTATGTAGTACTCCGTATGCGCGTATTTTGAGAAGCTCCAGTTACATTTATCCAATATTGAATACATTAATGAAATCAATTTAATAATACAATTAGTTTTATATCGTCTTAGTTTTATAATGTCTAAAAATAGCATTATCTTATTTTGGGGATTTATTTCAATCCTAAAACATTTAAAAAAGGTACTTATGTTATTTAATGGGTACTTATGGTGTGTTTGTGTACGCATGCGTGCGTGCGTGCGTGCGCGCGCGCGTATGTGCGTAGGTCACTTTTTAATCTGAAAAAATAATCTAAAAAATTCGCAGATCCTTTATTCTAATTGTTTGAAAATATGTATAAATATGTTCTAAGTCCTCTTCAAAACCACGCAGTCAAAGAATGTTTAAGAGTTTTCAAGTCATAGTTTAAAGGTTAAATATATAAAAATAATAAAAGTTGAGATAATATTAATTCCCTTCAGAATCTTTCATTGGCCGGTAAGAAGTCACATCTGTGAAGGACCTAAGTTCATAAGGAAAGTTAATCTTCTCATGAAGCTTACTCAGTCTGACACAAGTCAAGAACGCGCAAAATGTAGCTTTCAAAAAAGGTGAAGTTTAGAAAATTAAATTCAAAGGTAAAGGCTTAAAAAATCATTTTTAGGTCGCTTTGTTTTTAAAAGCTTTTACTTAACATTGTTTCATGTTTGCAAAGATGGAATTTTGAATTCATTATGAACTGCTGCAGGAAGTGATTGGTTACAAATAACGATGGGATATATTAATAATTTCAGATTCCAGAATAATTAATTTAACTAAAAATAACTACACAGTGCCGGTGCTGTCAAAATATTAATTTGAAATATATAATTTATTTATTTCATAATATTTGTAACTTGGACTTAAGAGATTTAGGGAAAACTAAGAGACGGAAATGACAAACATTTTAAGAAAAGTTTTAAACAACAACTAATCATCTAATGAAAAATAGATTTTTTTAAAATTTTTAAATCAAGCAGTATTATAAAGAAATGAGACAAGATGTAATTACAAAAACAAATTCTTGGATATTCTTTGAAAGTTAAATATATAACAAATGCAATAAAAATTCCAGTTTTCTAAGAATATTTCTTTCAGAAGCCCAGGCTTTTATGAGGGAAGTTTTGACTTCCATATTATTGATAAAAATTAATTTATGTAAGGAATTAAAAATATTATTTAAAAAAATTAGAACTAAAAGTTCATTCTTAGAATAAAAATATAACCAATGCGAATTAGAATATTTGTTATTCTAGTAGAAAATTAAATATATAATTAGGTAGAAATTAAATTATTTACACTTCGAAATCTAAAATATAAATAAAAAATAAGTTTTTATAAGGAAATGTTATATGCCGGAATGAAAAAAGGGATGTAAATTTAAAGCTACCAACATGATTGATTCTCTTTATTAATTTGCGCATGGCATTAGAGCGTCAGCGTGGCTGCATTTGATAACCCACTAAAAATTATGTGTATTGCATCTTTTTATAAGTAATAATGAATATCATAAGAAATGAAATCTTAAAATTAAACAATAATAAGAATAAAAGATCTTTTTCAAAGATGACTATTAATAATGTATTAAAAAGGGAAAAAAAAACTATTTTTATCAAAAATATTAACAAAAATGTTAAAATTCTGAGACATGTAAACTAGGAAAAGAATTTAAAGCCATGTAATGTAATGATGATGTAAGAAACATCATCATAAACAAAACAAAAATTCCTCATTGTCCATTATATAAAAATTCGGAAATATCGAAACTTATAATAAAGTGGAATATGTGCCTATATACAAATAGGTGTATGTATGTGTGTTGGAGATCAGCAAGCCGAAATTTTTAAGCTAGAGCTATGAAATTTGGCATAGCTTACTTTCCAAAGAAAATCAATTTGGATATATTAGATATTTTAATTAAAAATTTACTTGATTAAAAATTAAATGAAGATTCAACGCTTTCCTAGATAGCTGCCAAAAATATTTCAGCACAAAAATAATGTTTTCATCATTTTAAAATTTTTAAAATATCTGCTCAATGACATTAATTTTTTTTGTAATGCTTTTGTTCTATTTTAATACATTTTTTAAAAAATATTTGAAATATATTTTACAATAAATTTTGTTGTTAATGTGAAATTAAAATTGTTTCCTTTATTAACACTAATACATCATTAATAATGGATTTTTTTTCCATTGTTTATGATCAAGATATGAAGGCTCATAATTTTTTGAATATTGAGTAATACATGCTTTAAATAAAATGTTTCAATTTTTGTTGTACTTCCAGTTGAGATTTAAATTCTAAAGCAAGCAAGGGAAAAAAATTGTATGCCCATTTTTAAATATTGCCGTTCTATTCTGTGATAACTCGATGAGAATAACTTTATGTTGTGATAACTAACTAACTTGATGTATAAAAAAACAAATGAAAAATTTGAGAAATGCTTAGCAAAAGGAACAGAACTGTG
The DNA here is from genome assembly GCF_947563725.1 of Argiope bruennichi. Taxonomy (NCBI): domain Eukaryota; kingdom Metazoa; phylum Arthropoda; class Arachnida; order Araneae; family Araneidae; genus Argiope; species Argiope bruennichi. The sequence goes on along the minus strand of NC_079153.1, from coordinate 67,021,281 downwards.
TAAGACTTTTAAGTTGTATGAATTATAGTTCCCTCATAATTTAGAAAATTTTTGAATAATTAATGGGTTATATTGGTTATTATGAGTTTTCTTTATAAAATATTTAGATAATAAAATAACATTTACATCTAAATTCATTCACATACTTGATCTCTGAAAACATGTGTATTTCTTGTAACTCTCGTCACTACATAATTAAAGATGTATTGTACTTCAGTTTTGAAATGATAATAATTTATCCATTTTAATTATTCTAATATTGATGAATTTCTAAAATAATAATTGTTGACGAATAAAGTCTATCAATAATGCTTTCTTTTATCAAGAACTTTAGAGTGTTAATAATGTTTCAACAAAATCAATGAAAATGATACAAATGAATAAATTATTATTTTAATAATAAAAACAAGCTGTAATATTCAAACTTCACCACAAAAACAATTTAGTTCCGAACAATTCAAATATAATGCATACTATTTAAATTCAAATGAATAAAATGTTCTAAAATGAATTTAAATGAATATTTTCCAATTTCAAATGCGTTTCTAGATTGGTATTAAAAGGGAAATTAAGAACTGGAAAAAAATTTAAGATAGGATAAAAATTATAATTAAAAATGAGATTTTTAATATTAAAAGCTTGCTGAAAATGAGTTAAAATTAAAAATAGAAGAAAAGCTAAAATATATTCACTAATAATTTTCAATCATACTAGGAAATCTAATGAAGAAATATGTCGTTATAAAATATGCAGATACAAATTATTTATGCATAGTTCTTTATACCTTTGAATTGCCTTAATCTGCAAAATAAAATGAAAATTATGAAATCATCTTCCCACAGAATCTCGGAATGGTTAAAATGTAAAAAGAGCTGGATGGTGGAAAATGAATTGCATTCGGATGCTGATAACAATCATTAGAGTTTGAAAAATTCAATGCAGAAAATTGACATTTTTATTCGTAAATAAAATGAATTCAATGCTATTGAAAAGAATACATTTACATATTTTGTGTGAAAAATGTTTGAAGTCTTTAAAATACGGCAGAAAATACAATACATTATATTACTCCTCATTATATCCTGACTAGCATTATTTGTTCGTCTGAATTGAAGGGAAATGAAGTCAGTAAATATATTCATTTTTCTTGAAAAGAATCTTGGATAACAAGAAAAAAACTTCCGACATTTGAAAAGTAGTTCAATTTTCTGTTATTCTCCAGGCTAAATTACTTTATAAACATCTTTTGTCCTTTTTAAATGGAATTCGATGTCATTACCGTGCTAAAAGAATTGCCTAAATTGATGTGAAATCGAATAGGAAAAAGTACATAACTGTCTTCAACATTATTATTGCTTTTTAAACTAAATTATTTGGCTTATTTTCATAAATGTTATTTTCATTTATATCCTTAACTGACTGAGCACATGTGATAAACAAATGCAGCGAAAAAAAGACTTAATCTACTAATTACCGAAGTACATTTAATTAGAATCAATTAAAATTACTTAATTAATTGTCTCGAATTATTAACATTCTTTTTTTTATTTAAATGCAATTATTTTGCTAAAGAATTTGGTTAAATTGATATGTAACCGAAAAGGTCAAACTATGTTACGATTCTCGATACTGTTTATTATTATTATTATTATTACAATCATTTGTTGTTTTAATTACCATTTAATAATTATTTTCACAAATTTTATTTTCTTTATTTTATTGACATGTAGATTGCAAATAAGCTGCTTCTTAAAAAAATATTTTCTTTTATAATACTCAAAAACATTTCTGAAGTATTTTTTTGGTTTAATTTTAATCATGGTATAAAAAAATAACAAATATAAAATTATTATGGTATGTAAAATTTAAGAATATTAAGGATTTAGTAATAAGCACTGAAAAAAACTTTCTTATGGAACAAAATTAACAGGAATGAATTAGTTTAACAATTTCAAATTAAAATTACACACGAATTCGCAATTTTTCTTTGCAGTCCGAATGCAATTTAAATAATTCTGAGGGGGAATACGATATATAATTTAATAAAAGTAGGTCATTCTTTTTAAAAAATAATTATATATTAAATTCTTTATAATATTGCATTATAATATAAATGACATACAATTTTTATAACTACATTTTTATATTAATATTTATATTATTTTATTATTTAATAATCTTATATAATTTTTTTTATTTAAAAACAAATTTAATTGCGGCCTTTTGTGATTCAATTATTCATTTTTTTAAATTTATATACAAATAAAATTTAATAGCATATGGTTATGTTAAGATCTATCTTTTCATGTTTTGAAAAAAGTTTGAATGAAAGTGAAAAATTTTACAAAAATAAAGGTTCTGTATAATGTAATATTTATATTAGGTGTAGAGAACTGATGATCCTTACAGAAAATTCATTACCGTTTTTGGTGGCTATAATAGGCTAATTACTGATATAAGTAACGAATTCTCTATTTGATGTGTTAATCGCGGAGGTAGTATTTTAACTGCTATTGCTATTATTTATCTGTTGCTATTTTTGACAGTTTGTGTGGGAGTTTCTGAAATTGTTCACATTTCATATGCATTTTACTATGTATTTTTCTTGTTTTTCTTGCGAAATAAAGCACCATTATCCTCGCAGAGCTTGTTAGTCTTGTACGATACACCCACCGATCGAATTTCTGTAACAGTATTTTTTTATTTTCTAAATTTGATGCAAGTTTACTATTACTTACACTGCAGCAGTGCCATTTTTTCCCATAAAAGGGAAAAAATGGCACTTGACTCATTTTTACATTACTCATTTTTGCCTTGAATTTTTTCCCTGTATTGTCATTATTCATACCAATTAAATTGAAATTACATTAACAGAATTATTCTAATTACAAACTCTTTTTATTTAAAAATATTTTTTAAATCTCTCTTCTATATTCAAAATATGAAAAATTGCATTTCAAGTTGCAAAAAATAATTTAATAATTCTATTGATTTTTTTGAAAAGCAAGTCATTAAAATAGTTTTGTCATACTTGAAAACAAAATTTAGTTCTATACTATAATATACAGTAAATAATTAGACCAATTAAATTAATTATTACTTCAGTTTTAATTATAATAATGAATTTCCTGTTATTCAACAGTAGCCTTAAAATATTTTTTATTCAAATTTTTAGATTAACTTCTGATAATCAATTATGTATATATATATAAAGGTCCCTGGAAATTTATTTGTTATTTTAAAGAACTTGCACATCATTCGTTAATTAGCAAAAGACTAATTTTCTTAAATCGTTTATAATTACGAAAGGTGCTTTTATAAAAATTATTTTCAATTATATAATTATCTTAACCTTGCAAAGAAAAATGTGCTTGCTATTTCAGTCTCTTTTAATTTCTATTTAAAAATAATTTTCATTTCAATTTAATTATCAATTGTCTGAATACCAAAAGTTCAGTCCTTTATTTTTGATTTCTTACTTCAAACTAAGATTTCGAGAAATTTTATTTTATTGCTCTTAACCTTTCATTGCTGCTTTTTTTTTTATCTTCAATAAACTATTGGAAAAGAAATTCATGAAAAATTAAAATTCAATTACAGTAATGATAGATCATCATATAATTGCTCTTACATGTTCTACAATTATATCATTAAAAATTAGTAACGTTTGAAGCGATCACTATTCTCTGAATAAATGCTTTTTTTTTTGTCAAAATAAAATTTCAAAAGTTATAATAAAAAGTGGATTGAATTGAACTATTTAGGATATTTTTGTTTACATTGGTTTTGTTATTCACCTGTAGTAGAAAATATTTTAAGAAATAAGTCAAAAATTCAGAAATCATTAAAAAATTCATGAATATTCAGAAAAACAGAGCAACTTTAGAAATCATTAATTCGCAAACGAAAGAGATGCGGCTTGTACCGATAAGGTGAATATAAAATGGATTTTTTTCTATGAGAACGAACTTTATTGGGAGCGTAGTTTACTTTTTAATATTAATGCAGCTATTAAGATTTCGTTTTGTACTGAATCAATGACATAGCGATCGAGGGAGAAAAGAAAGTATAGATGCCACTGTATCGGTCTTGAACGGCATTTATGTTCGCAGACTATTTGTGTATGTCACTTTTTAATTATATGCAGATATATGCACTTCAGATATCAAACAAATATTAGTGTATGTCAAATGAAGGGGGGGGATAACTCCATGATCTAGATGCCATTAACTTTTATTAATGATGACGATTGGGGACAAAATAATCATATCATGCATATGAGAGACGATATAATGATATCATGCTTCAGTTGGCACTTTCTTCGCACTGATAAATAATTATTTCAAGAACAAAATAATCTTGTCATGCCTATCAGAGACGAAATAATTAAATCATACTTCAGATGCCACTTTCCTCGCACTAATAATCATATCATAGACGAAATAATCATATCATGCTTCAGATGCCACTTTCCTTACATTATAAAAATTGAATAAAATAGCGACTTACTAATGTTTATTGGGTCATTTTTCTTTCATGGCGTTCTGTCAGCCATAAATATGAGCTACATTTATTTATTTTTTCAATTTTAGACTTTATTTCTGATAGTATTTAAAAGATATGAGCAATATTAATGACTCTTGTTGGTATAAAAAAAGCATTTTCTATGACGGTTATACTAGTGAACATAAGTTAAACTGGGAAATTTTGATTTCAATTCTATTTAAACTTTATTCCACACATATCCACGGTCCATCTCTCGTTCATCTGTAGTTCAACGGCAATCATTTGATGTCTCAAATGATAAATTGGGCCATAAATGAATTCTACCTTCATAACCAAAAATATTTGTTCTCCTTCTGATCTTTCTTTGCAAATTACATCATTCCATTTTCTTTTGTTCGTGTCTTAATTATTTTTCAGCAGAAAATTTAAGCAGGATGTGTTTGGCATTCTGCAAGGTAATTGTAAATTAATGAGCTCGTAGTACTAGACTCATTTCTAACGTGAAGATAAAATATGAACAATAATAATTATTGTTATTGCTGTTGGTGATATAAATTCTTGTCTGGAATTTATTATTCAGAATAGAAAGGCTACACATTGATTATTAAAAACTAAGATTTCACAAAGCCTCATTTTATTTAACGAATCACTCCCTCATTTACATTACAATCACACGATTCCAATTCTAAGCTTAGTGATAACAAAAATCCGGTTTTATTGCAGCTTTTTTGTGTAATTGACATCTTAAAAACCTTCATTTATTTGCGAATGAATAATTCTTCAGCTTTAAGTGAATTATATTCTGCATCTCACAATGCCATTTTAAACTTTTGTTATTTAGAAAATTTAAATTAATTCATAAATTCCTCAAATTCTCTTTTACTTTTAACTATTTCATCAGGAATTCTATAAGAACAACTTCTATTATAAAATGGTATTATATTGTACGCTAACTATTAAACTATCACTTTACCAAACCGTGAAATTTCCAAAGAAATTATATATATCCATATTGCTATTAATAACTGTATGATGCTTTTTTTTTAGATTACGATTCATTTACAGAATCTTTCATCACTTTACCTGATATATAATTTATTGTAATTCCTAATATTTTATGTTTAAAGCATAATTATTTTAAATATTTAAAGAAACATTACTACTTTTTTCAGAAGAAATGACACAAATATGGAATACCATTTATACATTCGGCAGCCAGAATAAGACTAGAATTCTTAATATTTGAAACATTTCATTGGGCAAATCATTCAAAAAATTGTTTACTAATTTTTGATAAAGTATTTTTTTCTTTGTGATTTGAGAAAAAAAAATCTAACTATATTTAAATATATTTTTTAATCAAAAATTCTTAAATATCTAAATAGGTAAAAGATATGGAATACATAAAAATAGCTAATATAAAAAATGGACAAAAAGAGGAAAGAATGTTTTAAAATATTTTATTAGCAGAAATATAATACAATATGTTTAAATAAACCTGCAATTGTGATGAAAAAATATTATATCCAAATAATAGCTTTTAGGTAATATCTCTCTTTTTATATATTCGATCTAAATAGTAATGTATATGTAATAAATGTCAATATCTCTCTCTCTTGTAACCAATAAGCATAAAATTAGGGAAAATTATAGAACTCTTCCTAATTTTTACAATTAAACATAAAGTTTCTATTAAATTAATTTGAACATTCTGTTCTCTTCATTACTTTTTAGAATATATCCCTTCTACATTCATTTCTTCTATTCTGATATCTTAAAAGAAAATTCCATTTCGAAATGCATGATCAAAGTATGGAATTTTCATCCCGAGAATGCTTAATTTGTCAGACATATCATAAGCGTTGTATGAGTAGTGAGAATTTTATCTGATTCTTCTTGAAACGTTTTTCTTTTTTCCGTAATTGTTTTCAGATGCTTGTTTGAACGCTGAAAATATTATATCAGGTTAACAAATAAGGAATTCTCCTCTAAATTTGTTGCCCTTGCGGTATAGAATATTAATTATCTACTGATATTATCTTGTTAGAGTGGATAATAAATATGATTTTAGGATTTGAAGTCGAATTTGATTACAGGTGAAATTAAACCACAAAATGCATACTATAAACATCAAAAGTTTAGAAATAAAATTTAAATATGAAAATTATAAGTAACTGACAGAAATTTATTTTTTTCAAAACTAGCAATAATTTTCGAAGTGAAAACGTGGTAAAAACTTCAACGTAAGAGAATAAAGTTAAAGTAATGAGAGTTAAAACACAAACTTTTTACCTTATTTCGACAAAGCTGCAGTCTAACCGACTTTCCATTATTTTGCTTCTATTCTTGTGGCCCCTCCTTTAAGATTCTATCGTTAATCCAAAATATACGAGTCTAAGGTCTTGACTCGGAAAAAAAATGCTTCAAATTCTTATTTAAACTCTGATTTCAGTTTCATCAAAAGCTTTTAAATAGTTTTATTACATAAATCAGCTATAAAATGATATTTTTAACGAAAGGGCATCAAAAAATCATAGAAAGTTTTAGGAGGTATAAGTTTTATTATATAATTTCTTCCGTAGAAATGTTTTTCTTTAAAAGTCGGAAATATTGTGGGCAACGATCATTATACTATTTTAAGTTATCGCAATCGCAAAGTATTTCGAAGAAAAGGAAATGTTAAAAAAAAAAAAAAAAAAAAAGAAAGAAAAGAAAGTTATTTTATAAGCTTAACTTCAGAATATAAATAAATGAAGAATTCCTTTTTCCAAAAAGAATTCATAAATACTTTAAAAAGAACTAATCTTTCAGAAAGAACTTTGTTTGAGAAAATCATTATTGAAAAGTATTTTCGGAAATTTTGAAAAGATTCTTTCCTAATACTGTGTACCTGGTATAGAGAGAAAGAGACAGTAAATCAGCAAAACCCTTATGGAGACAAAATCGTTATCCACAAAGATTATTATTTTCAAGTAAAAAGTTTCTTATTAATAGCAACTTTCACATTTTATAAAATAGAAGAATGTAAATTTTTTTAGAACATTTTATTGTATATTTTGAAATGAAAAAGAAATTTCATCTAATGAAAATTTACTATAATACATAGTAGAAACCACTTATGCTTATATATGGGCAAGCGTTCGATAAGTTAAGTTGAATCAAGTACTTATTTTTTTATTACGCTTAATATACTGGAATTAAATCGTTTTGTGATTTTTATTGTAATATCTACGTTATATTTTTTCATCTATTGTATACATATTAATTTTAATAGAATTAGTCTTTTTAGTCAGGATTCAAGTGTGCGCATGCGTATGCACTTGCTTTAATATTATCTGTACTTAATCGATCAAAAAACAAAAAGTAAACAAAACAAAAAGGTACAGGAAAAAATGGAAGTAAAAACAAACCTAAGCGTATGATGCTTTTTGTAGCAGAAATACAACCTCGTCTCTATTCTATTTTGAAACAAATATTTTATTGTAAAAAGTAACAGTTTTTTCTGAATAATAGAATTTTTTTAATTAATCAGTTATAACATTTGAATTAATTTATTTATAATTATAATTAGAAACATCAGTAGAAAATATTTAATTAAAATATTTTGAAGAATTGTTAAAGTTACCAAATAAACCAATTAGCGCATAATATTTTCTCGGAATATTCACTCTATTTGGGACTCATAATTTTATTTCCATATTGTTAGAGATAGTCAAACATTTCAAATGGGAAGATTGTTCTAAACTATATAATTTATATTTTATATTTTTGAATCAGTGAATATTGTATTTCAGAAAAAAATAAAAATATATATAAATTTCTATACAGACCCAGGCCAAATAATCATAACAATTAAAAAACAGACTTTCCAACAAAAACTTTTGACAAAGAATCTCACATTTTATTTTCAACAAAGACACAGACTTTTCAACAAAGAATCTCACATTTCAGAGTCAAAATTTACAAGATCATGAAGTTTTAATTACCATCATTTTAGATCACTTCAGTAGACACCTCGAAGCAAAATCTGTCAGTGTTTCTTGGAGGCGGTCTTTTATTGCCCTCAAAAATAAGAGAAAAATCAAGAATTCTTTACTCGGTTGCAGAAGAGTGGAACTTTTTTTATTAATAAATATTCTATTTAATATGAATAATAGTGCTAGGGAATTGTATAAAAATTTCGATATCGTAATTTTTTCATAGTCCATTTACTGATTTAAGCAGCATAAAATGCAATTTTTTTTACTACATTTTTTCATTTCCATTCAATGAATCAGAGGTTTAGAAACGATTAAAAACACCTTGAAATTCAGTGCTAAAAGAACTTGAGTAGCATTTCACTTTGTTCTTCAAATTATAGCAATCCATTTGCTGCCTTAAACAGCTTAAAATATAACTTTTACGTCATTTAAATCATTTTCCCATTTCCATTCCCTAACTCTGATGATTTAGAAATATGCTACTGAAATACGATTAGTATGTCATTTCTATAAATCAGTATTAAAAGAATTTGCGCAGGATTTGTTTTGTTCTTCAGTTCATTTACTGACTTAAGCAAACTAAAATATAATATTTTTGCAATATTTGGACCATTTTATTATTTTATAATATGTTTAATAATATTGATTTTTTACAATGTTTAGGCAATTTTTTAGATTTTTCAATATTTTTAATTTTTACTACATTTTGATCATTTGTAATATTTTAATTTTTACCACATTTAGATCATTTTTAATATTTTACAATATCTTTAATAATTTTTTTTTAATATTTAGACCTAAAATATAATTTTTACGTCATTTACACCATTTTTACTTTTCCATCCAGTAACTCTAATGGTTTAGAAAAAAGCTACTGAAGCACGATTAGTGGGAAATGTATTTAGTGTCAGTAAATTAGTGTGAAAATAATTTCAGCAGCATTTGTTTTGTTCTTCAGATAACAACAATTCATTTATTGAATTAAAATAAACTAAAATATAATTTTTTTACAACATTTAGACCATTTTTCCGTTTCCAGTCGAATGGTTCAAAAATAAGTTACTGGATCACGATTAAAGTGGATACCTGTAAATTAGTATTAAAAAAACTTGAATATCACTTACTTATATTCATGAAAATATTATGGCACTTACGAATGTAAATAAAATGTAAATATTTTATTTATTAAAAAATTATTACCTTTTTTTTATTATACAAGACAGGGCCTATAAATATTCAATTAGCATAATTGGAAATTTAATTTCTAACTACTAAAGTATCATATCCGAACTTACATTATTATTTTAAACGGGTCATTAAAAATAAAATAAGAGATTTCTCAGAACGTTTAGATTATATTTTTTTACGCATTCTCTGGGTAGTAAATGAGGGAAAAAAGAAACCATTTAGCAAAAAAAAAAAAAAAAAAACTTCATTTAGAACAGGACTTTTTTTATGCATATTTTTAGGCGTAACAGTAAAGCACTCAGGATAGATCATTCTTACACAGCATTTCTTAAAGCGATATCATTATATTATGCAAATTATATTATTTCAAAATCCATTTTATGCAGTACTTGAAGATTACATTAAAAAAACTGGCACACTGGGTATAAAATGAACATATGCATATTTATAATGTAAAACTCCTTAAATTAATTTTCTTTCTTCTTTTCACTTAAGTATTTAAAATGTGATTTATTTTTATTCCTTTTTAAAAATCAAGCTAAGGCTACTTCATGCTACATCATGCAGAAATAATAGAGATTTAGGAAATTACTCAGCATTTTATAATAATTAGCTATTTTTTCTTGATTGTCCTTCTCAGTTTTCAGCTAATAATCAAAAGCTCATAATGCCTGTTATAAGAGATTTCAAACCCTTCAGTCAACACTTTTTCCTGAATAAATTTCGGATTTTTTTTTATATATACGATAAAATTAAGTGGCAAAAATATTTATGTTAGTAGTGTGATTGAAATAGAGTGCAAAATAAACACATAAACATAAAGAGTTACTTCGCTTTACTTAAGCATCCAATGAAAATTGAATGATCATTGTTGCGACAACATTGGCTGAAACTGTGGGTCAAAACCTAATAACCTCAGTTGAACTTTCTTCTATATTCACAATTCGTATTACAATCCCTTCTGTAGAAGGTACGTTCCATTACTGAAGTGTCAGTAACTCGATCACGCTACTTTTCTATTTACACTAGGGAAGCGAGAATCACACCACTTGGTGAATACACGACAAAATACAATTACAAAAATGGAGTTTCCTTTTAGTAGCAATTCTAATATGCAAATTTGTCTGAAATGAAAATGAAAATTTATAAATAAAAAGTACATTTATTTTGATATTCATTTAATTAACAAATTAATAATAAGTAATTATTTAATAATTAATAATAGTATTATTAATTATTAAATAATTAATAATTGTTAAGGGTTATTAATTATAAATAATTAATAATTGTTAAGGGTTATTAATTATAAATAATTATCAAATAATTACTATTTTTTGTTAAATTATTAGTAATTATAAATACTTATTAAATAATTATTATTTTAATAACAAATAATTATTAAATTATTAATTAACTAATTAATAATAAAATATTCCTTTATATAACAATGAATGAGAAGAGAAGAAATATTTTATTTGCATGCAAGATGATGTTACTTTATTATATTTCAGAAGGATAATGCTTAATTTTCTATGTATTGCCTTAATAAATATTTTAATTTCAGTTTTCTTTATTTATGTAAAAAGCTTTAAAATCTTTCATCTCTTTATATAATTAAAACAAAAAAACAATGTATTTTTTAGATTCAATTATTTTTATTATATAATAACCTTTAACTTTTTTTAAGAATAATAATGATAAACAGGAAAAGTGATTAAAAATCAAATAAGAATATAAAATTTTCAGATATGCCAATTTTTATAAAATACATATATAATGGGACAATCCTAAACATCTCCAATACGAGATGATCTCATTTCAAAACTATTTTATACATTTTGATTTAACTTGAATGCTCACATGTTTGTATCAAATATTAATCATGTCTGTATCATGATATATCAACATGATATACATGTTTGTACATCATGTTGTTATCTCACGATTTGTATTCAGTTCAAAATGTACAGGAGTTTTGAAATTTAAACGTTTGTATGTTCTCTATGGTAATATACGAATCCTTTCAGTATCTTACACTTCTCAGCTTTATTTCAAAACTTTTTAATTATTATTTTTAGATTTTAATTATTATTTTTAGATGTAATATATTTTTCAGTCTCCAAATGCCATATTTAAGATTCATATATCAACAAAATGTTTGCCTTCTAGGAAGTGGAATATTTTCAGCACTTAAATACCCCTAAATAAATCATTATATTTTCATTACATAATCGTGATATTACCTAGTTATGAGTTTGGGAAAAAATATCCAATAACATTTATAGCAAATAATTGTAAATATAAAAATTAAAAAATAAATAAATGTTACAATAAAAAATTCTATTTTTTTATGCACTAATAAAAATGTGTTCTTGACATTTGTTTTATAGAAATTGATTCTGCTGAAGAATCTAAATCGTACCTGTCTCTGTTATTCCGTGATGTTTGATTTCTTTGTGTATTTAGCTAAAGCATGAAAGGAAATTTCACATTATTTTTTTATAAAAAAATTAACTGCCTTTTGTGGCCAAGTGGTTCGTTAGGAATATTTTTTGTATTTATATTCAATTAAATCTCATAGGTTCATTCAACAAAATACATCTTTACATTCATGGTTCATTCCACAAAGTACTTTTAAACATAATATTGTGGCACACATTAAAAGCATCTTTTTTAATAGCCTCACATCTGCTCTTTTAATTGTATACATGAACCTTATAAATGGAGACGAGTTTTTTGAGATTATATGATCATAAAAAATTAAGTATTTTGGATACTATATTTCAAATTGCACGTCATCGTTTGCTGTAATGCAATTTCATTTCTTGATTCCACATGTAAATATTGCAGATATTTAGCAAACTATTTATTCCCTGGCTTACAACAATAAAAGAAAACCGCGCAAGGAATATTGTATAGATTATATAATTTTTTCTGTATTTACAAAATTATCAATTAAAATTTTGTAAAAGAGGGCAATTTTTTAAACTATTAAAATTCTGTGTAAAAGTTAAGGCATTTACATTATTAAAAAGACCATTTAAAAAAAATTAAATAGGCGTATAACTTAGTTTTACATATTAAATGTTTTTGGGGATTTATTATAGAAAAATTTCCAACATCGCTTATTTTTAATTAATTTCTCTCAAACAGGCAATTTTTCTACAATTCATAGCAGGTCCAAATTTAGTAGTTTTGGTCGAAACAATTGCCCAGTTGAGAAATCACATCTATATTTTCCTTTATTATAGTACAGAGGGAGATTAATCGTAAATTTTGTAATAAAATTTTAACGATTAATTAAAATTTGTAATGAATTTTAATTAATCGTCTATTAATATGAACTGTTTGATTGTAAATAAAATTCCGACAGTCCCCATCTGGCCATCGAAATTTGGAAATATCCTGATAAATCTGTTATATTTGGTCCCCATACTTTTACACAACATAATTTCTTATTCATATTGAATTAATATAAAATGAGCTGCAAAATCGTTGACTGTTAAAAGTTGAAAAAAGAAGGATAAAAATTCCATCTTTAATAAAAAAAGAAACTCTTTCCTATGCCTCACGTACCATGGAGATAAGCTAAGTAAGAAACGAGCACAAGACTTCAAACGATAGCTCAAATAAAGAGATATCTCTTGAAATTTAATAGAGCTTAGTTTTCAAAAAGGAGAAACGATTCAAAGCAAATGTACACATCTAGAAGTTTCCTAGCATTGAATTCTAGTATGTTCTGAATTGGTACTCGTAATTCAATAAAATACAAAGGACCAAATGTCATTGTGTATGATTGATCCTCCTGGGATGTTTTACAAAACCGGTTTTTATATTAGATCAATCCAAAACAAAAAAAAGGAGTAGTGCTGAGAAATACTATTATAAATACAATAGAAAGTGAACATTTATGTAAAATATTAGGTTAATCGAGTAAGATTATTGTGGGCTAATATCTGTAAAAGTATATAATTGTAATTCTATCGAATTTGCTTTATTTCTTCAAAATATTTATTCGGCTAAAATTTGCTTCTTTGGACTATTTTACTGCTTTAATATTTACAGACTGGATTTTCGAGCAAAATTGCACCGTATGTGTAAGAAAAATTATCATAGTACAATAAGAACAAATTGTAGTACATAGAGGTGTGGGTACTGCTGTTTCACTACTCACAATGTAATCTGGCCGGCAAGAACTTAATATTTCTTTCACAGCTCTAAAGGGATACTTCAACTTGTTCTGTCAATCTTTTTTTGTTTTGTTCTTTGTTTATAAAATAAACACACTCTTGTTCTTGTTAAAAATGCTGTAGCTCTGAAGTGCCAAGTAATTTTTTGAAGCTCTGAACACTTTAAATGGAGAAATCAATCCATACACCCACACAGGTATGAAATTTGCCACGTAATTACTTCATCAATAGAAGTTCCTTATAGCGAAATTACTTTTGAAATTTCAATTGAATTTTTGACTAAAATTTAATTTTACAATTGTGCATTTTCCCCCAATGACTTCGAAACATATTAAAATCCTTTTGACTGATTTAAAATTCAAAAACCTATCTTTTCAGGGATACCACTTTGATTTCCTACACTTTTTTAGTTGATAGAAACACCTACACTTTTTTTTTTTGAAAATTTACTTTTAAGCATGTTTTAAAAAAATGTTTTGCATGTTTTAATTCAGCGTTTATACACATTGCCACAACATTAAGCACACTTTTTTTGAGCACACGTTACAAATGCTACAATTAGGATCAAATTTTTAAAAACAATATAAATCTCAAAAATATAATTTCAGAATTGAATAAACATAAAAAAACATTTTTTCAACTTTTAATAAGACCAAAAATGCTTTCTAAAGATGTTAATACTTTTGCTGTTATTTTCCCAGTAAATTTCAAAAAAGTAAAAAAAATCATCACTCGTAGAATGCATCTTTTTACGCCATCAAGCTAGATTAATGAAACCTGATCCGTTAACAGGTAGTTAGGCATGTTGTGGATTACAGGTTCGAATATCCTTTAAATTTTGTTATATTATTTATATTAAAAATATTTTGAGATATAAATTAATTTACGAAAACAAATTTCTTTATTTTATCAGATAAAATTGATTTTATTAATAAATAATTAATTTACAAATTATAACTAATGGTTTGAGGTGAGAAATTGAAATTTATAGATTGTTTCGTCGAAAAGCTTGACAAAAAATTATACAAAACTTATTTTCAAGTTATTATTTTCAGATAATAATTACGTGATAATTAATTTGATTCGTAAGCTACAGTATGTGAATAAAGTATTCATTAATATTATTACAATTCCTTAAGTTTTTAAAAAATGACTCTAGTCAAAGATGTTAAAATATCTATGCACGGGCATTTAGAAACAAATGAATGTACTTCACATCTTAAGAAATTATTAAAATTAAAGCGAACTATGTTTACCACAGTATATGTTTCCCACAGAAACTGCTAAAATGAAAACTTTGATTACGACAGACATGTTTTCTACGGTATTTATTTCATGTCGCTTTAAGAGATTTAAGAAATGCCGAAATCAGAAGTGATAATTACTTTTTTATATAAGAAATACGCAAAGAGAAAGAATTCAAACTGTTAAAAACTTTCACCATAAAATTTTGACGAGTCTCCAAGTTTCATATATTTTGAAATAAAAAAAATATAAAAAAAAAATCACTTTTGGAACTATGCTTCTCTGTTTATGAACACGATAACTCAAAACCGCTTTGAGTTAGATGGATAAAGATTGCTACAGAGCCAAAGCGTAAAAATCTAGGTGGCTGAAATTTGGCACATAGCTCTAGCATTTAATGTGTGGAATAGATAGGCAAGTATCAGAATAGATAGGCAAGTGGTAAACTGTCTCGGCTTGTGAGCCGTATGGTTTCAGGTTCAAGACCCTATTCCACCGAAGAACCTTTGTGTAAGGGGGTCTATTGCACGTTAAATCTGCCATGCCAAACGTCCTCCCACTGGTGTGGTGTGGCGTGGAGAGGGGAGTGCCTACTCAGGTGTCGTCCTCGTCATCTGACCGCGGTTCAAAATGACGAGGTCCGTCCCAAAATAGCCCTAGTGTTGCTTTACAACGGGACGTTTATATAACTAAACTAAACTCGAAGATGATTGTTGTCGGCAAACATGGGTGCACCTCCCGCGATTTTCACGTATAGGATTGCCTTCAAGAGCGCATACCAAATTTTATTTACCTAAATCATTGTTGTTGTTTTTTAATTATCATTTTTGCATGCAGAGGGAATATACAGACTTAAAAACGGTCCCTTCTATGACACATTTGGCTCAGAATTTAAATGAATCTACAATTCCGATGCTAAATCTGCATATAAAATGTCTTTCACATAGCTCTTTGCATTTTTGAATTATCATATTCTCATAATACTTAAAACAGACAGAAGGACTTCTCTTCAAGATATTTCGTTCAAATTTGATATACATCTATAATTTTGGTATTAATGTTGCATACCAAACTGCAGTACTCTAGTACAAAATATTTTTACATTATTGTATTCACAGATAAATAGAGATAAATTTTAAAAATGTACTTTCTAATTCAGAGTGATCTGAAGAATAAAGATATGTCAAAAATTGAAGACAATTATTTTTTATAATTATTATACTTACTCTTTACATCCTTCGTATACGAAAAAATAGAAACATTTCAACTGATGACAAAATAAATAAAATCTTAATGTACAATAACGTAACGGCTTTTTAACTACAATTTTAAGATATTAATATATTCAATTCTGTCAGAGATTCATTTTTTTCGTTTATGTGTCACTTAGCCTTTTCTAATATTTGATAATAAGCTGTCCAACTGAAAATAAAACAACTAACCATTTATGAGCCATCATTGCATAAAAAGGTGAAAAGTAAATTAATTCACTGAACAATAAAACTCTGCATTATAAGACAAAATGTATAGTTATTTTAATCATTTTGGGTAAGTAGTATGTAATGAATTCAATTTTATATTGCATGTGTCAATAAACTAATAATTTTCATTCTGAATGCTTTTTAACGCAAATAATATGGCAAAAGATTCTTCCAAAAAAACTAATGGCAAGTGGTACTTTGTCACATTCAGAACAAAAGGCATTGGGAATTAAAATCATTAAAATATATTAAGAAATTTCTTACCGCTGACGTCTGACAAAGATAAAAATTAAATAAATGATCCAAAATATCAAATGTTGCTTTTAGATGAGTAAAATATTCTACAAATATTAATTTAATATTAACATTGCTGAAGTTTTAAATATTTCTTCGATGATCATCTGCAGAGGATTGATAAAACAAATTTTTCATGTACTTAAGATTTTCAAGAAATTCTAATTAATTTTAATAGTAGCTTTTTAATATTGATCAAAAATAGAATTTCTAAAAATAATCTGTTGTTCGATAATTTAAAATTACGTTAAATAGGCTCTCATAAATTAAGATGAAATAATAAAATGAATCCATTCCACTATATATCCATATATAGCCAATATTCATGTAATGTAAATGTCATTGAAAAAAGGCAAAACTGGAAAATGCATAAACATTGGAAATCTTTCTCACATTTTGTGAGATCTCTTTAAAAAGTACAAACTCGACAGCTAAAACGCTTCTAAATAAGGATAAAAATTCTTAAAGCCAAATACACAAACTACGGTGCATTTAAAGTGACAAAGTTTACAAACATTCGTGACAATTTCTTCACTTGTGCATTTCCAAGGCGGAGTGAATCCTATGGTCTTGTAATGTCTTGATCCTGACCGATGAAATAAGAGAGAAGCGTAATAAACAATTCCTTTATTTACAGCCTTATATGTACACAAAAACAATTTGTTCTCATCTAGGTTAATATTTACAATATTCACACAACAGTTGAAAGTTAATCATGAAACAGTTCATCTATCAAGTCAGAGAATAAACACCATAAAAAACGCTAATAGCTCAAATGGCTACTCAAGAGGTAGCTCCAGAAATCCACCGTTCTTTATCGGGTGGATCATAACACAGAAGCCTGAATCACACTGAGCTTCACACAAAATCAGAAACACCTTTCTCCAACCCCTCCTTAAAACGGCTCTCACTGCTGTTTTGTCTTTTCTTCAAAAAATACCTCATTTTATTTCCTTCAAATCTCCGCCTATCATTTTCTCATTGTTGCACTTGAGCTCCTTATCACCCAATAGCTGTTCAGAAATGCCTTCTCAATGGTCTCCAGTCGATCGTGGGAATATCTATTAATGATTCCTATTCGTAGCTGACTCATCCCGAACACATGTTAATTATAATCCCTTCATAATGGAAAAAAAAGTTTAACATCTAGATAGTTTGACGTTCTTCTTCTTTGAAGACATGATGGATCTCTTTGAAACGACGAAACGCACATCTGCGGTTATTTATCTGGATACAACTAATGAACAGACACAATGATTCTATTGGCGAAGAATATCTCCCATCTGGCAGTTTGGAGGCACTTAACAACGTGTGGGAGAGTAACAAGTAATATTACATATAGCCTGGAATGCCACTGATCAGATGAGGGAAACGGGGAACGTTACAATCTTTTTTGGCAATATTTGATGAAATCCTAAAGCAGTTAAAGATCGCATATGTGGGAATAAATAAATGAGATACAGAATTTTCTGAAAGCAGAAAGCAAATAGCAAGTCCCTGGTGTAAAAAGATTATTTTTTAAAAATTATAGTCGCATCCAGATTATGGAATAAAAAGTTAAAAGATCTCAAATGCTCCCTGGCAGAGGTCATCCACTTGTCATGACGGCCAATAACGATCTGTATTTGTCTAATACATCGATGCTGAAAAGGTAATTATTCTTATAAGCATGTAAAAGTAATTAATTATTCTTGTTACCTTTTCACAGCCCGAAGAAGCTCAGTTTCAAAATTGAATATTGTGACAACTATGACATCTAGTCAAAATAAATAGATACATATGATCAAGTGGCAGTGCGAGTTGAGAAAATGATAAAGTCAATGTTTTTGATAGTAATAGCATTCCGTCATGATGTTATTTTCCTAGTGTTTTACTTAGATCCATGCGCTGTAGCCTCTTATTTCAGTGCTTTAATTTATGTTTCTGTATCGGAAATCCATGCCCGTTGATTATGTTTGGGCAGGAGAATTAACCATTAGCTGACTACTTGACCCACTCGTAGACACACGAATAAAATAGAATGACCGGACCACTGAGATAGCAGCACTGGCGGAGTCCTAATTATCATCACCGGCCACGGCACAGCCCTTCCTAGGAAAATACTTCCCGTCATCGATGGCAGGTAGCCAACCCCTACGTCTTTCTATACCCACCAGGGCAGTGAGAGCCAATCACCATACTGGAAGCTTGTCATCCTCATTTTTGAAGTGCTCCGCAGTGGGATTATGTCTTGACAGAACAAAAAGTTTAATGTGTTCCCCCTTCATACAAATTGGAACTGTGTTTTCAGAAGACGACATAAAAGAAATTTATTTGTTAAAAACATCCGCTTATTATCCCGCTTCCAGGGGGCAGATACGTTCTGGAAAAACTTTAGTTAAAGGTTGAATGAAAAACTGTAGAAAATGAAAGAAAATTTATTGAATCAATTTAAATGCATGGCAAGTCTTAATAAACTGTCTCAAATTATTTTAAATAAAATCGACAGAAATCAGAAAACTTAATTTTGTAAATTAGTGTAAATTAATACAGCAAAATAAAGTTTTATTATTTTCTTGAAGAATAACCTAAGACACGCATTCACTGTAATTTTTTCTGGATTTTCTTGCATTAAGCGTATTTGCGAGCATTTGGATCAATAATGTTTCTTTATTTTTTTTTCCTCACCTTTTTTTTATTGCTTCATCTCAATCCTCCTTAATTTAATTATACAGCTACACAGTTCCTTGAATTCAATTACCTTCGGGGCTTTTAGGGATTTTTTAGGGATATTTTAATTTTATTTGAAACAAATATAAGCGTATTATAGCAATAATTAATGTCAAATATTGATACTAAAAATCTTAGAGTTTGTATTAATTTTATAGGTTGAAGTTGCATTGCAAAATAATTCTTTTACTTCTATGTTAATTATATGGAAATATTGTTTTAATAATCTTTGCTTTCTTTTTAAAAAGCAGAAATCTAAAGTTATTTAGAAAAAATTAAATTTTCAGTATAACGAGTAGCAATGTATAATAAAATTATCAGTAATTATTAGATGTCTATGCATTAATAAATTCAGTATTTTTTTTATTCTAGATAGAGAAGCCCTTAATTAAGCTTTCAAGAGTCTCTCAGAATTTTAAAATAATTTTACAGAGCTTTCATTAAATTACTAAACAAAAACCTGTAAGGAAATAATTTTAAAAATTTGTACTATTGAAATTTTTTTCTGATTTTTGTTTTGCTTGATATTAGCAAACTGTTTCTAAAGAACTAAAAAAAATTCAAATAGATATAACATTGCATTTATTTTTGTTTTTTAAATGTCAGATTTTTTTTAAAAAAAAATACGTGTTTATTTCGAAGAAATGAACACGTATTATGAGAAATTATTACTAACGTTATGCATTAACAATAGTTACAAAAGAATTTTTTTCTATGGAATAGACCATTTTTCATTTTTAGTCCTAGCTGAAATTTTTTGTAACTATGAAAATGTCTATTTTATTTTTATACGATCCTTAAATTTTTTTTTAATTTGTAGTATATTAAATGGTATTCATTAGAATTCATCATAATTACTTTAAATAAAATAGATCTCATATTATTTAGAGATAACCATGCCAAAAATTGATGAACATTTTAAAATATCTCGAATATAAAATGCATTTAAAAAAACCCTTCTTAATACATTATGAATTTTGCAAAAGAAAAGGCGACAAACGATATTTAAATGGTAGACATTATGCTTAGATTGTTGGTCACGTGACCATGACGTAATTCAAATTAGTTTTAATAATATTCTTTACTTTATCTAAAATAAATGTTTTAAATAAAACTTTTTTCAAGAAAATGGGGAAGAGATAAGAAAAGGTTTAAGATCCAAATAATGAATCTTACGTAATAAATGTCCAAATATAGATTTTATATTTAGAGAGATATATATTACAGATATTATAAGCCGAATTAAGATATTTTTGTAGAATCATTTTATTACCGATTAAACCGCTTCCACAGAAAAAAATAAGAAGTAGGGACAAAAAAATTTACCATTTAAAGCGCAAATATCTGCAAGAATGATAACATTTTCTTTTGATATATATTATTTTTACTTTTGGCAACGATTTTCGTTTTTCTTAAAAACTCACTTCTTTTTGTTTTTTCTAAATTATTTTAGAATTCTTAATTTGCTGGAAATGCAATTTATTAAAGGTTATTCATCATTCATAAAATTATTCGTTGGTGAAGAATTTAAATTAAATTCGATCAAGTTATTAATATTTAAATGCAATAACTGTTATTCCTATGCTATTTATATTTCGGTATTTCATCTGTAATTTAGCCTTTTATTTTGAAAGTGGTATAAGACCATTTAAAAAAATGAAACATCATGTAATTCGTGATTAATCTGGAGCAAACATTTTATTTTTTTTTAATATTTAATATCTTAAAAAATGGTAATGTTCTGTTCGGTTTAAAACTGACTAAAAAGAATTGTATACCGAGATTAAGTCCAATTTCCATTGACATAAGTGGCATGATCACATGGTTATATTTGCGTTATTTTATGTGCCAAAAATAGCGAGTTCGCAAATTGTACAGACTAAGTCTGTGGCAAAGGATACCGACGTGTTCTGATTGGTTTAAGCCTTGACATCTTGGCATTTTTTTGGCAATGTTTTGCCAAAAAAATGCCTTACCGAAATATATTTTTATAAAAATAAATAAAATTTGTGAATTTATCTCCGCCTCCCTATTTTTTACGGTTTACATGTAATATTAATCTGGAACACATATACAGCAGAAAAGATCAAAAGATCTTGATACCTAAATTCAGGAAATATAAAAATTGGAATTTATTAAAAATATTTTTTTTGTGTGTTTCTTCTTAATATTATTTTTATATAACTGAAAAAATTAGCTACGAAATCACATATTCCGTTAATGCTTACATATTTATACGTTTTGGCCATTAAGTAATCATCTCCCCATATGTAGTTGATGGGAAAGTAACTAACGTTCAGCAACAAGTTTCAATGACTGCATAAATTATCTAATAAAGGCACGAAAATCATAGAAAAATAAGAATTATTTAATTGCTGCATCATATGTTGAGTAATTACTTTCAATTAGTTTTTATACTTCTGTGCATAAACAACATTAGTTACTTGTATTACAAGTATTATTAGGAATATTTATTATTATTATTATTAATTAGTAGTATTACTAGTAATATTTAGAGAAAACAATTATATTAACAAAAATTAGATCGTGTTGATATTCATTCGTATCTTCCATAAAACTAATGAAAGGTACAAGATTTGAGCCAAATAAGCGAAAACTACACTATTATGAGTGCAAAACATTGCCAAAAAGATGCCAAGGCTTAAACCAATCAGAGCACGTCGGTTTCCTTTGCCATACATAGACTTAGTCTGTACAATTTGCGAACTCGCCCAAAAATAACTTTGCCCATTTTTATAATTTAATTTTCTCTCAGAAATAACAACAAAAAATCTTGCACCACTTTCAAAATAAATGGTCCATTTCTCAGAACTTTCACAATTAATTACATTAACACATTTTTTGTTTGAATACTTTACTGTATTTAAATGTATTGTTTTATTGTCCGATATAAACAATGAATCTTTGTTGATTCGAATGTTTTTTTTAAATTTAAATCATCAATATTTCGAATCTTGATTGGCTGTTGAATATCCTATTAAAATTATGTTAAAATGTCAATTAAAATTATAATTTATTTTGATTCCTTCTAAATCAAAACTTGAAACTGCATTCTCATTTAAAGATTTCACTGCTCTACAATGAACTTACAAATATAATAAACAAAAGAATAAAAATGCCTCTATGTTTTAAGAAAAGCTTTCAGTACTCTTGTTGTGAATAGCACTGTTAGTATGCAGTTGTTGCATATTACTACCTAATTAGAATTATTGATTAATTTATTGATATTATTATTATTTTAAATTGTTATTGTTCAAAATTATTTGACTATAATTAATGCTGGTTTGTTCATTATCAATTTATAATATTATTAATTTATAAGTATTATTGCTTAATTTATAATATATATATATATATATATATATATATATATATATATATTTTAAAATTGCAAATTAATAAAAAAATATAATATTAACTGTCATTTTTACTTCAAAAATTATAATTTTCTTCTGATGTACTCCATTTTCTCTTAATTAGATACTTATTCAATAAATCGAATTTTTATTATGATACAGAACGTTTCAAATTACTCAGATTATACTTTTTTCAATGAAATAAAAATTTCAAAATAAGCATCTTACATAATTAAAATTTTTTCTTTCAAATTCAGGAATACCGTAGTTAACCTTATTCCATTATATCTACAAAATAAAAATCATTGTTTACAAAACATCCGGAAGTACATTATACAAAATTCTTAATTAAAATCAAACTGTTTTTGTTCTTTTTTCCCTACCAATATCGAAATTTCCTAGACGCTTCCCATAAACTTTAGATGTAAGAAGACACGACACCATATTTAATTAAACCCATGAATTTGATAAATAGGAGCCTTGGGACCCAAACACTGACATCCTATGCGTCTCAAGACAACCCTCTGATAGAAGCTTCGATGAAAATTATTTTAATATATTAAAATGCCTTCTATTCGAAATCCTTCCCTTCCCATCTCCTAGTGAACTCCTAATTATATTAGGAAAATTATAAATATACATATATATATATATCTAAGTATGTAAAGGAAAGAGTGGGAAATTCACTTCATATACAATGTAAATTGTAGTCCTAGTTCGGTATGGTAATTAATTTATTCGCTTTAATGAACTGTTTAATATCGGTTGAAGTTTAATTTCAGTATCGTAATGCAGCATTTCCAATGAAAATTAATGGAAATAACCTTTAAATTGATTCGCTATGCAGTACCTGACTATCCAGTGCTGAGAACTTTTATTGATTTCATGAATTTTATTCGATATTTTCAAAAAAAAAGTGTTTTGTTGTAAGGAAATATTTTTATTCAGTGTTTTCACTATTGATAAGAAATACTGTTAGTGGCTATAAATATTTATTTTAATTTATGTTTCAGCATATTTGTTTTATTTATAGTATTGTTTGCATGAAAATAAAACTTACTTCACAATTATTTTAAATCACTTATCAATTCAGTAACTGGTTTCTATTAATTAGTGATCAGATTGTTAAAGATTTGTGATTTGTAGCCAAATCTAGAAGCGAAAGAAAAACTAGAGGACTTAATATCCTGATATTAGCTCAAGCCTTAATGGGCTTTTTTTTTCTCTCAAAAGTCTAAGAAAATGGTATTGTGAACTCTCTTCTCGAGAAGGGGTTTAAAAGTCAACTGCAAAAATCTTAGGAAAATTTACCTCAAGGAAAGATTTGTAATTTTTAATTATGTAAAGAACGAACTGGAGTGGTCTGCCCAAAATTTTCTTGTATACGCCTCTAATAAATTTGACATGTCATCGAACATGGCATTGGCTTACAATAGTTACGAAAGTCAGCCATCTAACTCTCCGACCCGCCACGAAGGCACACGGATTTAAACCATAAAAACTGAATGACCGGACCACCGCAACAGCAACATTGGCGGGAACTGTGGTTGAGTCCTAAGGGCCGTCACCGGCCACGGTACAATCCTCCCCGAAGGAAGTACGTCCCGTCATCGATGGGAGGAGTCAGATCCCCCACCTATTAATGTACAATCCAGGGTGGCGAGATCCAACCACCATGCCGGAAGCATCTCATCCTCATTTCTAGGTGCCCCCCGAGGGTTACAATATTTACGAATTATTACGAATAATTACAATAGTTACGAAATATTAATTTTTGACGTGAATTCAGTACTTTTATTGGATCTATCGTGTGATCCTTGGTGAGCTATTTGACGATTTATCCCTAGCATGCAAATTATTAATTATTATAATAATATAATCCCTGGCTAAAATTATAATCCCTCCTAATAATAATCCCTGGCTAAAATTAATAATATCCAAAGATGAAATTTGTGTTTTATACACTTTTTTCTCAATCGATTGGAATCAAAACTGACACAAAGCTACGTTTGTAGTCACAAAATCCCATAGCAAATTTAATACATTTAAGTCATCGTGTTTTTGAATTATCGCGTTTATATGTTTCTGACAGTACAAACTGACAAACGGTCAACTCTTTGTTGGATTTGGCTCAACATCTGACAGGTGTCTATACTATAAATGTTAAATCTGTGTATTAAATTTGCTTATCTACCTAGTTTTCTTCGTTTCATGATTACCGTGTTAACATCCGGAACATCCATATTCGAACATCCAGACAGATGGACTTTGACGGAAATCTGCAAATTTAGTTTAAAGACCATATACCACATTTCAACTATCTAACTCAAAGTGTTTTTGTATTACCTTTATCACAAACAGCCAGACAGACGAAGATTCTTCAAAAATGTATTTTTCGGACTCAAGGATATATGAAACGTGGAGATTCGACAAAATGTCGAGTTCGAAATTTTTTAGGCGATTCCTATGCTTTCTCTATACTATGTACACGAGAAATTAAGAGTGTGATAAAGCTCTCAAATTGCTTTAGATAATAGCTTTAATGTCAGAAATTTGCCCCTTTAAATCTTTATTTCAATAACTTTATAATTTTAATTATTTAATTGTATTTGTAAAAACATTTATTCCACAGTTTCTGCTGTTAACTTTTTTGTCTTAACTTTTCAAATCACGTTCTCACTTAAACCAAAGTTCTCCCAGATGAAAGGGTTTTTAGTTAAATATTTTTCAGATGTCAGTTATAAAAATGACTTTTAAGTATTCATTGAAAGTTTCTTCCAGTGAATAAATAATTATTTTCTCAATAATTCCCCAAGTAAACATTTCTTTTATTATCAAACTATATTTTCTAAAATAAAAATAATTAAACTGACTATCATTTACAGCATTTTTTTATAAACTTCCCCAAGTTTTGATATACAATAGTTGTAATCAAAATAATAATCAGGAAGATAATGAACGTAATATTTATATTCAATATTTGTGTCATTTAGATCTGAAGTCTTGTATTGCAGAAATTAATTTTATTCAATGACTTTAAATAGCAACAGTATAAAATGTGATCTAACATTATTCTATAATTGTACATGAAATAAATATTGGACAAAAATTGTTGGATCCCAAAAAATAAAAATTTATCTTACATTCATGAACAATAATAAAATAGAGACAGATAACGTCTTCCTCTAACTACTGTTCATTATAATAAACTTCCATTGTAGGAAGACATGGAAATTGCTCCAGACAAAAAACAAGACTTTCGCTGGAGGGCGGTTTTTACGCAAATAACACGGACTGTCGTGTATACTGATTCATGAAAGAATCAATAGCTCAACCCAGTGAATTTATTATTTCTTTAGGGAAATCTGGAAAAGGGGTGAGATTTCTTTCTCAAAAATTCAATTCTAGTAATGATTTTTAATAAAAATCGGTAAAATTCGAAAGTTTGATAATAATTTATCATTATACTTAACCTGTATTATACAATTATTTTTAAATAGTGAGATTTATTATCAAAATTATTTTCATCAAAGATTGAAAGTTTTTCGTAAGTAGTTTCAGAATAATTAAGATTATTTGAAATTTACTTAACCTATTCTCAAATTTATCAGAAAGGTACGATGACTTGGTGACAAAATATATATCTGCCAATCCCCAACAAACGAGTACCAAAAACCTCGAACGAACTCAATCAATTCTGAATAATTTCATTTTGTAATTCTTTTCTTAAATGATTAATATATGGACTTTAATACAAACAGAATGTGATTTAGAAAAACATAGATCAACTCTGTCTTAGAAATAAGAATCGCAACGAAAGTTGCGATAATGCAAATTCTGCAAAGACCAGTTCTGATGTATTTCATTGTATAAACCCTATATATAGAGAGAGGGGGGAGGGGAAGGGAGGGAGAGAGGCTAATTTATTATATGACAGAACGTATTATTAACCTAGGGATGCCTCACTCACAGTTAAGATTTATCCTTTTATGTCAAATTAGAAAATGACGTTTCTAAAAACTCTGCCATGCTATCTACATGTATATGTATTACTTATGAAACTTGAATATTAATAATTATTCGAAATCGTTGTTGTCAAGTATGAAAAAATGTAATTAATTAATACTAATTTAAAAATTTAAATCTGATGATTTTGATTCATATCAACAAGAAATGGAGGCCACGGCGATGGAGAAAACAATTTAAATGGAATGCATGATGATGCTGAAGGTTCAAAAATGAAGATTCATTATTCTTACATCCTTGGGACTGCTGGATTTGATTGGATATGAGAAGCTTAAGAACAGTAAGAATTTCAAATTTAACAATTCAAATTTGGCGAGTAATCAGTTTGTCATAATTGGTTGTCATGCATAAAGACTATACTTGTTGATCCGATTGTTTAAGTTGTAGGATTGGAATGCTTATTTACTTGTTAAATGAATGTCAAACAAATAGTATATTAAACACTTTAACATAAATTGAAATTTCTATCACTAATTTTAACTGATATTTTTTTCTGCTTATTCAATAGTATATTAAACATTTTAACATAAATTGAAATTGCTATGACTAATTTTTTTATCATTAATATTTTTTATCATAATATTCTGTCTGCTAACTTTAATGAGTATTTCTCTAAATATTTCCTCTTCATGTATCATAATATCCAGCCATTTTTATTTTTATAAGCATACTTTATACAAATGTAACTACAGATAGAATGATTATAAAATACTCCAAAATAAAGATATTAAATCCATAACTCCTATGATTATTTTTACTTAAAAGCAGTAGAGGTTTGAGTTACAGACAGTATAATGCAGTCTGATATTCTATACCATATGTCTTTTCAAATAATTTCTTTGCCATAATTCGAAGTCCAAACACATGTTCACATTTACCACATATAGCCCGGAGAAAATTTGTAAGTATTATGATTATTCTAAAAATATTGTAAAGCTAATCACGCGTCTCTTTCGTTACAAGAGTGTTAACATTCTTATAATAATAAAAATCAGACATTGATTGGATACTTTGTTAAAAAATAAATATATAAGGGTAAAAGAATATCCTTTCATCGTTTATTGCTAGAAACAACTTATCTCCTCACATATTAATTGTCTACACTCATCTTAGAGAACTTATCTTTGTGAACTATAAAGTATTTCAAAAAAATTTCTAAAAATCTTGTAAATAAAAATAGCAGTCAGTGTTATTTTTCATCATTGTATTTAAGTAATTAAATTATTTTGCTTATTTTTGCAAATGTATTTTTTTTTCTCTAAGAACTTCCGAATCAAATACATTTCCCTTTCATTTTATTTCAATTGTTTTTGCTTATAAAATCAAATAATATTATTTTCTATCATAAATATTTTCTTCCTTTGATCTCTAAAGTAATTAGGTTTTTCTCATAGATGTGGAAATGATTCTCTTATGATCTTTTGTCGAAAAGCGATTTTAAGTTCTTTTACAAACAAATCTATTTTAAAAAGTCTTAAAAGCGTTTTTAATAAATAATCCCAAAAGAGATATATATTTTAAGAAACGTGAAAAATAAGAAGAATACAAATATTAGCGTTTTATCTAACCATACAAAAGAAATAATTCAAAATGGAAAAAAAAATTACTTTGAATCAAAGAAAAATATGTTGGCTTTGCAAGAAAGCAAAGCAGATTCATTTTTAAAAGTAATTCATCTTCAAAATTTCTTTTCAAAGATTGGAAATCATTTTCAATAAAATAAAATCTGAAAAATTGTAAGAAGAAAGCTGACGTTAAATCTCTTTTAGCGAACATCATTTTTCTTCGACTGTTAGGGCGTGTAAACTGGACTTGAAAACCGACAATTCGTTTTTCTTCGCTGAAACAAGCA
Source organism: Argiope bruennichi (assembly GCF_947563725.1). Classification (NCBI taxonomy): domain Eukaryota; kingdom Metazoa; phylum Arthropoda; class Arachnida; order Araneae; family Araneidae; genus Argiope; species Argiope bruennichi. The sequence continues at coordinate 66,992,433 of NC_079153.1, read as the reverse complement.
CCAAAGAAGCTTCATTGTCTCGTATGATAAACATGACTGGGCAGTAAAAATCTCAACACCGATTCCAGATAAAAAGTATTAAAATGAAAGTTCTGTACAAAGCGGCGCTAAAAAAATAGTTTAAACATTAGATTAAGTATCTTTTCTTGTTACTATTAAACTTTCTAATGCGTGAATATTTCAGAGTCAGCCGAGCGAAATAAGCAGTGTACAGTGAAATAATTAGCCAAATTATGCTAGAATTTTCTGCTTTAAAGCAAAGATTTAAAGCATTTTCTTTAACCATTAAATGTTTTCTTTTTCAAGAAGTACAAGCATTTTATTTTCTGAATAGCTAAAATACAATTTTTTCTTACTTGATCCCAAATTTGACAATGTTTGAATTTAAACACTTTTATCAGCATAAAGCAATTTTTATGTATAAGGTATTTTTTGTCTTCTTTTATTTTAATCAATATGTTAACAGTTAACCGAACACTTTGAATAATATGTGCTAATTTTTTTTCTTCGTATTCCTAGTAATGGTTTCTAAGATTTTATAGTTACACAATTTTTTTTTGAAAGACACTTATTAATAGAGAAAATTATTAATAAATTATGCAGTTTTCGGAGACGTTTTAAATTTATCATTTCAACATCGTTAATAGAGCGTGAAAAATTCAATTAGTAAAAATGTCATAATTTATTAAAGAGAAAACATTTTAAAAAATGTACTTTTTCTTTCAATAGATCTTCATTAAGTTTTAAAATTAACTTAATTATAACAGCCATACAAAGAAACTGTTTTAACATTCTTAAAGTAAAGCAAACATGCTCTAATTTTCAGATTTTCTGATACAAATTTATTTATTTTATAGTATTGCTTATATTTTATATAGACAAATACTTAAATATAAATTAACATTCAAAAAATTATTATGATTAATATGTATATTTTTATATAAAAATTTTATTCACGTCAAGGCATTTTGAATAAGCTATTAAAAAATTAATATTCTGTTTTCTTAGAAAATGACGTAATTAATCGCCTCCAGGTTTTTTTTTTTGTGTGTGTGTGTGTTTGTTTATGTTTAACTGAACCTTTCAACTTGATGTTCATAATATTTTCAACAAAACATTTTTAAATAGCAAATCGTGGTAGACATAAAAAGCGTATCATAAAAAGCGTTTTGTTATTATAGTATTACAGCCTTGCAGCTGCTTAAATAATATTGTACATAAGCGTTTATCTTTTGTAGACCTAAGTCATAATAAATAAATAATAATACAAATTTCATAAAATTGAAAAAAAGTCATTAAGTTATTGATTAAATTAAAAATATGGTAATTCATTGAATTAAAAGGGTTATTTTATTAAGAGAGGGTATAATAATGTACATACATATGGTCACAAAATACTTCAATCCATCATTGAATCTCCAATACATAAATATCAATTATCATTAATTTTACTGTATTTAACAAGAATTTCTCCTTTATAAAAATCCAGAATATTAAATTTAGCTTTAGTTTTTGAATCATTAAAATATCCCAAAAGTTACCAACGAGGTAACTTTATTTAAAGATATAAAAATGACAGTTTTTTTTTTTACTTTGAATTTTTAAATATGTATTAAATCTTCTGTTTCTGTGTAATAAAAACCAATTATTAAGAAGCCATCCTTTTACGTCTAACAAAAATATGATACAAATTTAAAAATCATTTTAAAACTATTTTCAATAAGGTCTATATATATAGGACTTGCCCTTTACTTAATTTCGATATCAACATTTATTTCAATTTTAAAAAATTGCGTATTTAAGCACAAATATTTCATAAATGACTTTTTGAAATATCTTTTTCATATTTAACAATTTAATAGCAAGAAAGAAAACCGCTACGATACCTGTCTTTAGAATATTTAGAAAATATATTTCTTAACAACTTAGTCTAATCTTCTTAATCCTTTACATACAGAAAACACCTTTTCTTATTACTCTCGCGTCATTTGCACAGCTTCTACAAACGCGAATGTAATTTTCTTGTTTCAAGTTAAAATTTTCCCTTACATTATCTTAAGGCTTGATTACCGTATTATAGGATCAAATACAGTTTAGAAAAATATTGTTAAATACCAAGTCATTTTCCATGTCATCCAGTCAAAAAGATTTCTATTCATTAAATGCAGGCAGTGTAAGAAGTGTTGAAAACGCCTGGGGCTTAGGATTCTTTTCAACCTATATTTAGCTTTCAAACCGGTAATATAATTTTCATTTTCTCGTCTCAAAAGGTAGTAGCCTCTGCTTTATTTCACCATCAAATAAAGAAAAGAGATGCAAGATTTTCCATATTTAACCAAAGTGAATGTTTTCTTCAAGTCTTTCACTATTTCTACTAATAATAAAGAAGAAGTGTGCGTGTGTGTGAGTCTTTGTGCTGATGTTTTACAGGATTAACCATCTCATCAAGAATCATCAGAATTTGACACATATATATATTTTTGAAAGTAGGGATGTGCACTTATAAGCATGTTTTTTTTTGAAATTTTAATTAATTAAAGATTAAGTGAGATCTTGATGTTTTTCGCCAATAACTTCTGAAAATCATTTTTACGCGATTATAAAATTCTAAAAATGGTTAATGCCATAAATTTTATCCTTAAGTTTGATAATTTTTAAAAATATCTTTTGAATTATTTTCAGATTTTAATTATAATTGTTTTAATGAAATTCAAACTCTTTTGTTGTTTACAAAATATTTAATCGCTTGGCATCCTTCCATTACTGAAAATTAAAAATGATTGATGTTACTTATTATTCTTTGGTATGACAGTATGAGGTGATGGAAAGGGAAATTACATTACAGCAAAAGAAAATGCGTAGTTTAAAATATATTACCAAGACGCGAAATTTTTCAATGGCACTGTGATTTTATGAGTCTAAACTTCATTATTAATGTCCATATGCACAATAAACAGAAGAGGTATAACACTCCTAAAATAACATGTCGTAATATATGTCACAATTTGATAATTAAAAAACGATATTGAAGGATTCATTAGCATCAAGTTTTGCATAAGAGGATAATTAAATGAAAATTAAACACACCCATTACTCCCGACAAACCAACTGGTAGTCAAAGATATATCAGGCATTTTTATAAAAATGAAATGAATTATAAAAATCAAAAATGAAAAGATTATTAAGTCAGCTCGATTAATTTTGTATTAATTTAATTCTAGCCATTTGTAGTAAGATTAAAATTTCGTTTTGTAGAAATGAAATGTATCATTTTCATTAAATTTCGTTTTTTCCTCAGAAAGTATTTCCCTAATAAGACAATTTCAAAAAATTACGTTTAACTTTATTTATTACTGTATGAACTTATATCTGCACTTTGCTATAATTAAGCTGCATTTGCTCTTTTTAGCTAATTCCAAATGTTCTAAATTTTATAAAGTACTCTCATTTTTGTAATAGAATCGAGAATTCCAGGATGTCGAGATTCAAAGAAAAAGTTTCTTTCGGATGCTCAAAAAATAAAACAATGCAAAGGTCTGTTAAAGAATTTTTCACGGCACAAAACTTGTCCCGCGCTTTAAGAAGAGGCATTGTGGATAGTTGTATGCTTCAGACATTAACGGATAAAAAGTGATTTGCATAAATGCTTTCATTAAAAAAAGATGATAAATAAGAAAAAATATTGTATCTGTGGTAGCAGTAAAATTTTCCTTTTAGCTAGAAAAGAACAGATTTCAAATAAGAAAAGTCAAATCTGTATAATTTCTGTAAAAACAAAAACCTTATTTGTTTGAGAGAATAATTTTTTTGAGTTCTTAAAGAAATCAAATTAAATTATTTAGGCAAAATCAGCACTGAACTCAGTAAAAGAATGAGTGACCACATGAAATATGAAAACTTTTAAGAAAAACTTGATCTTATAACTATGAACTTCCAAGTTTCCAATTAATAATTTCAAAAATATATTTACATTTTGATGAAAAATTGCAGATTTGAGTAGAAAATTAGACTTAGAAAACATTTATATTTGTAATTTAAAAATTTTATTTCCATATGGACTCAATAGCAAATTATATGGTGAAGATTTCGTCGATTTAGATAATATTTGCATTTGTAATAAATTTATTTTTTATAATAAATTTAACATTCTTTTAAAATCTTTTTTCGAAAAGGAATACTATTAAAAGATTTAAGATAGGCAAAGAAAAAAATGGTAATTAAGATATTGTACTTTAGGAGTTTCTGAAATATTGCAATTTGAAACATAATTGTGATAACATTGTTGCAAAGAAAAAAATTAAATGATTTATTAATGTAAAAAGTAATGATTTAATATTGAAGACTCTTCTACTAGATTTAAAATTTTAGATCTGAAATTTAGATTAAATTTAAATTGAAGAAAAACGATTTACTTTTTAAAGATAAAAACAAAACCTTTTAAATAAAGATTACTAAGCAGCCAAACTTTTGAGTATAATTTTCGAAAACCTGGAGGTGCCAAAAACAGTGCAAGACAATAAAGAACTTTTTATCAAGAATAATACAGGCGTTTCGACAGTAAGCTCTATAATGTTAAGGAAACGAACTAGTTATAAATATTATTGCAAAAATTTAAATAAGATAAATTAAATAAACTGCACTTGTAACAACAAAAATTATAAAGATTTTATAGATGCTGATAAAGGGCATATTATAATAGGAAATTTAAAGATTATTAAATCTATAATTTAAAGGTTATAAATATTAAGGATTATTAAAGTATTTTTTTAAAAAAAATTTATAGAAAAGAGATGCAAGTTTAGATTGAGAAAATGTTCAATATAAAAAAAAATTAATTTATATTAGGCACAATTTGGATATTTTTTATTTCTATCTAAGAAATATTATCATCAATGTACTCCAGGTGTGGAAAATGAAAGTGAGAATTATTGAAGAAATAAAAACTTGAATTAACCTTAATAATAGATATCCAAAGAAAGGGGAATTTTTGTTAACAAATTGCTATATAAAGAAATTAAAAATTTTAAAGACAACTTTATTATTACTATAATAGACAAAGAACAAATAATTTCTGTCTAATTTGTAAATATTATTATGAAGAATTATTAATTAACGAATATAATTATAATTCCGCATACATTTTAGATAGCAATCGACAAGACAATGTTAGCTTTCAGTAAAAAGACATAAATTATCCGCATAAATTATCCATATTTATTTCCATCAGTCAAACTCCATTTAAAAAACATTTAAATTTAGATTTATGACCTATAACATTGGTAGTTACAATTGCTGCATAGAAAAACATTTTTTTAAATATTTAAAAAATGCTAAATAAAATTAAAAGTGAAAATAACTTTATAATTAAAAAAACAAAAAAGTTCCGGAATTTTTAAAAGATAATAATATCAATAAACTTAATATTTATGATTTTTAAAATTTGTACACTAATCCACCATATGAAAAATTAATACATGTTTATACTAATATATGAAGGATACTTAAATAAAGATTTTATTATTAGAACTAATTAATTAGAATTATAATAATTAGTTCTAATTAATTAGTTGTAATAAGAAAATCATAAATTATAAGTAGTTATAATTTAAATATTTCGGAAAATTATCTTTTTAACAAGATTAAGTTCTACGAAGTGAAAGGAATTTCTATGGGTATAGATTTTTTAAGTGCATTGACTAATATTCTGTTACATTTCTAATGAGAAAAAATAATTAAACAAAATAATTGTACTAGATACGTTGATGACTTACTTGTTTTAAACATAAATAATTCTAATTTTATAGTTAATTCTTATCCAAAGGAATTAAAATTAAATTAGGTAATGAAAACCATTGGAAAGTACATATTTGAAGATAAAAAAACCTTTTGATGGGAAAACTTAAGTACGAGAGATGTTTCACTTCAAAGTAATTAACTAAGTAATTTCCATTCTAATATAAACATAAAAATTTTCAAAAACTAATTTTTCTCTAATTTTAGCAATATTAAAAAAAAAAATTGTAAATTGTAATGATAAAAATTCTTATATTGAGAAAACAAGAAACCTTCTTAAATTTTATATTTTGATGATTTTTTTAGATACTATTGTAATATAGCAGAATTAATAAGAGAAGCTTTTCTATATTCTAATAAAATTCCTTAAAATCAGCTTTCTAATTTTTATTTGTTTTGATATTATTTTTTAATCAATAAATGGCGCTGTAATTATTCAAATGTAATCTTGTGACAATGACGAGTTTTAACTAAACTTTGTAGATTCGACCTATTCGACCTTAAATGCGGGAAATTTAAAATTACTGGCTGTACCTGTGTGCAGGAATTAATTATGTGTTCTCTTTGTGAGAGTTTTTTTATTTTCAAATCTGTTTAAAGAATAATTAATTTCATCTTGTATGACGCAATATAGATTTTGAACTTAATTTTTTTTTGATGTTTTTACTAGTTTTATAGTTTATAGTTTATTTCTCGTTTAATCATACTAATGCTTAAATTTCCTAAAGATTGATATCTTACCTTTGATATATTTAGCTTTGGATTTCAGAATTTTCAATGCTTGATTGATTTGACTCTGATTCGACTTCTTTTTTTAAATATTTCTTTCACTAAACATGTAGTTTTATTTATGACTTTCTGAATGGTCGAATTTACTATTTTTATATTATGTATATTAATTTTTGTCTTCCAAATACTTATATTTCTTCAGATATTCGAGTCACGAGGAATATATTCTTGGTCAAAAGTCAGATCCCTGATAGAAAAAAAAATAATAATAATTTGAATTCCTATTTGCTAAACATTGATAAAGTTTTCAGACCGGATTCATAACTTTTTGAATTTCCATTTTATTCAATTTTAACGCCCTATAATCTTAAGAGCTATTTAATATTTCTATTATGGATAAGATGACTCAAAAGGTCTGTGGAAAAATTATGATGAGATGATATTTGCTTGTTGAGTTTCTGAATTTCCGTGAAAAATGTCAAGTGTATTCGTAATTAAGTAGCAAAATCATATAATAAATTTATATCTAGCTCATTCAGTTTTTTTTAAAACTCCATTGAACAATAGATTTTACAGCTAAAGGATTCATTCTGACTCAGAGAAGTCTGAAACATGATGACTCATCAAAATCTCGAATTCGAATTTTTGGATGATTCCAATACTTTCTCTTTGCATACGAAAAAGTAAAAAAGAGAGATATAGAAACATTTTTTTAAAAAATGAAGTATTAAAAAAAAATTCCAATAAACCCCCAAACAAATTTTTTTTTGAATAAAATAGAAAATGTACGATAAATTTAATAAACCCAGATGAGTCATTTCTTAATTCAATGCTTGTATATAAAACTGAATTTTTGTCTTTATCACAAAGATTAAAACAATCTGTTGCATCATTACCGTGAAAATGACACTTTATTTCTAAGTGCCTCCATCTATCGTTAGATTAACTGAAGTTCCTTTTCTAACGTTATATATCCCATTCTCATTGACAATGAAGAAGAAGAAAAAAAATACTTTCTATCACCCCTTCTAGATCTTCCAACCACCACCACAAGACACGGTTGGTGCAAACTGGGGCTTTATTGCACAGACCCGCGAAACCTCGGCGACACACGATACATCCAACGTATTCTTTTGTTCCACCTAATTACCATGACTTATGAAGCTGGACCGAAGTTTAACTGCGCGAGATGTCGCCGATTAATACAGTTCATCGCTTCGCTGTAGGTGTTCTCCATAAAGCAGTCATAAAATAGATGGTTAACGCTGTAAATTTTATCCCTAAATGGCAGGTTATTGTGAAAGAGGGGACATAAAAATTTCCATGCGTAAATGGATGGAATTCCAGGCCACTGTTATTTTTGTGCAGTTAAAAGTAATTTCAGGTGCTGTGTAACAGTGAATAGGGCCGTATTAAGCACCTAACTTTATATTTGCTGATATGAAGATGAGGGAAGGGTTTCTTTTTAATTTATTAACTCATACTTATGACAGAGAATGGTTACTTTATTTATTTGGAAGAAAGTGTCTGTTATTGTTTTGTGATGAAATTAAATTTTGGATTTAGTCTGTATTTTATGTTACTTTTGGAGCGGATCGTACCTCCATAATATGCTAATAATAAGGGCACTCAATGAAAAAAGGTAAGTCTATGGCACTCCTATTAGTAGTGGTAGATTTACATCTAAGCAGGGTAGGCAACTAATTAGAGCCGTTAGGCTGAGAGGAGACCGCACGCAGGTCGAATTAAAAACTTTATTTTCATAAATGCCGAATAAATTAATTTGTAAAAAATAGAAATTTTATAAATAACAAAATATTGGGAAAATATTAAACTTTTATCAAGTATAATTGGTTAGGTTCCTATATGATTCATTGTGTTCATATAATTATTAAAATGCTTATGAAACCGAGCATTTGCTTCAATAAAACTGAGTAAAAACGTAGATCCAAGGCACAGATACTTTAAAACAGATGCATATTAATAAATTTAGGAAAATAAAAAATTAATCTAAAATAACTCATTAATATATTAAAAATATGTTGAAATTTGAAAGTGGTTTGACCGTTTTATTAAAAAAAAAAAAAAAAAAAAAAAAAACAGCCTCTTAATGTGCACTGACCAAGGCTGAAATATACTTAAATCCATCACTGCCCATTAGTACAAGATATTCGTTAGTATCAGCTTTTCTAATATAGATTTGTTTTATAAACATTGCTAATATTTTATATAAATACTTAAATAATTTTTATTTTATACCACTTTTAACCAAAAAAAAAAAAAGGCCTATTCCCCAAATTTAAAAAAAAAAAAATTCACACTTAACTGGTGTATTTGGTTTCATAGATGTTTTAACAATCTTTTATATGCAAATATTCAAAAATATAAAAGTATTCTAATGATTTCTTTTTCTCTTTTTTCAAAAAATTTATCCCAAACGTAGTCACATATCTTAAGATTATGTTAAAATTATTTCTATGTTAAATTATTTCTATGCTGTAATACTTCGGAATTTTTGGTGAAAAAACCATCTTAATCTTGCCTACTTCTTAATTAACTAAAACTTTTTTTAAAAAATCACTCCGAGATGCACATTACCACCTTCCAAAGTATAATTGTGCTAAATTTGATTGCTCTAAGTAAAAGTATCTATTCTATAGCGCGTCAACACTCACATATTCATCTTCTTCATTAATTAAGATATAAATAATAAGAAACACTGGTTGATATTGTTGTTCAAGCTTTGAACTAAATATTCTGTAGTTTTCAAACGTACCCAAAACTATAATATTTCTCAGAAATTTTTCTTCTGAAGTATGTTACTTAAATTAAACTTCTTACATTCTCTTATTGCATACTTAATTTCGCATTTATTGATTGAAGTTAATTAACATGCTTTTTTTTCCTGCAATCTCTCGTTACCTAATGAAGTATCCGTTTGGTGTATCAAAATTAATTATCAGCATCTCAAACTACAACATCAAAGCCTCAATTAAATGAAAGATACTTTTTTATTGAAATATGAAAAAAAAAAAAGAATTTAGTTCTTCCTTATCTTTTCCCTGTAGCCCAAGATGCTTCATCGATATCTTTAATTAAAAAGAAAAAGTGCAAAATAGATCAAAGTACGGTACATTAATTCAATTACTACAATCTTTCAAGTAATTAAACTTCCTCTAACGATATTATTAGCTAATTTTCTTCGTTTGATTAGCATTGATTTCTTGCATTCATATTTCATCTTGCGAAATTATTTGTTGCTTCTGAGTAGGAAATAACAACAGGTCAAATCGAGTAATTATATAAACGGGAAAATAAAGTTTATTTTGCTTTATTTGAGCATTGTATTTATTTTTTAAAGAGTTCCAAAGAAAAAAAAATCTAGAAAACTTGAAGTTGGAGGTTTCAAGGTAATTTACCATGTATGCACTTATAGTTGCAATCATACATTCATCTATTGAAATTATAAATAATAAAATTATCTGAAATATTATGAAAATGGATTTATTAGTTTATAAATTTAATGATGACATTAACCATTAAAATAAATAAGAATTAATGCTCAAATAAGAATACATATTTGAATAACTATTTAATTGCTAAAAGAATTCAAATAAATGGTTAATTGGTTATTTTTAATTGTTTTACTATAATAATGGATAGTTATATTAATTAAGAATTACTTACACGGGATAATGTAATACTATCCACCTTCAAAGGTCAGCTGTTATCCAGTAAATCAACTTCATTATTTTAGTCATATCAATCAACTTTAATAAACTACTTAAATTTTATCAAAGCAAAAAAAATTAATTATATTTTCGCAATAAAAATGGAGTAATCTGCTTTTCTTGCAATGCAGTAAAATTAATTGGCGAAATCTGTTCAGAGTTATTCAGATGGGTGCTCTATCAAAAGTTTTGATAGCTCTCGCAAAAAAAAAAAAAAAAAAAAAAAAGACGGAGAAAGAGGGGGAGGGGAGAATAGGCGAACCACTGATAACGCATTCAAGAGTCTTGAGCCATCATATGTTTTAAAAATGAAGTAATCGGGACAGCGGTTAAGGCAAGTAGGCTAATTCTTTGGTTTCCTTTTGATATTTTTTTTTTGGGGGGGGGGGGTATATCGACAAATAAAATTGTCTAAATATTGACGTTGGGAGCGTTGTCAAAATTTTTATTTCGAGATTTTTTCTCGAAAATGGATGTTTGTGATAGGCGAGCATTCATAATATGTATAGAGATCATAAATTGGTCATAATTGGATATAAAAAGGACAAAATCAGTGCCGTAGTCGGATTTTGAGAATTTTATTACGATTTTTTTTTTATCATAGAGAACAAAAAATGGAAAGATTTATTGAGATTTGTCCCGAAAATGGGATAGACAGGAGAATGGGGCGTATACTGATGATATATAGAAAGCCTTTAAATAAAATAAAAATTGGCGAAATTGATTGGCGAATTGAGTCGGGAATGGAGAGATAGCTGGTTCTTTCTTATTTTTTTAACTATAAGGAAACTAAAATATTACTGTTAAACTAAAAATATTACTGCTTTCCATTATTAAGGTTTAGTAATTTATCTGGAATCATTTCTTTGATTAAAGTTATTGATAATAATTTTTTAAAAAAAGAAATTTATTGCATTTCTATATCAAAAATGTAAGACAACACCTAATGAAAAATTATTTTGATCAACTAATTTTGAAATTATTTTACCTGAATTGATTTCAAGGCAATTACTTAAGTTTACAAATATAAATATCTACCGATGACCGAATTGGTTAAGACATTGCAAGCATGAAAAGCATAAAAGAGAGTAGAAAGTTGTAAGTCTTTTCCTCAAATTCTGTCCTTTACCACTATTTTTCGAAATTGATTGACCGATGCAGCTTCGGACGCTAAGATTTTGCTTGCTGTCGTTGATCTTCTTGGCTTTCCATCTAATAAGACACAAATGCTGACCAGTCTTCTCTGAATTTGCTCTCTACCATTTATTGGAGCTATCGAAAGACTTTTACTTCTGTGGACAACTAAGTTTCCATGAATGGGTACATAAATCGAAATTATCACCTTCCCTCTATTATTACATGATCTTGGATGCATAAGGCTATTAAAACAGCCACATTTGGGCTTATAGAAGGAACAAAAAGGGAAAATATCGATACCCAAGAAGTCAGTATTAACACGTTAAGCGCCAATCCCATTTATTAATCTTTCCGTCCAGCCCACGAAATCCGATTTCTTTGATATGTTGACAATCAGAGATCTATGTAAACATACGATACGATTGCATGCATCTCAATGCATTGTTTCATGATCTCCAGATAATAATTTATTAAGAGAAAGTAATTTTTGTAATGTATATTGTTAGGATACAATGACTAGCGTAATCTAAACTAAAATTATGTTATCAGTGAATAATGACTGATGCGGCCTGAGCAAACACAGTGACTGGTGTGTTCCAAACGGAAAGTTTAGAGTCAGTCACCAATGACTAGCATAGCCTCTAACGTTCTAAAGGCATTGCAAAAGCAATTGTTATATTTTGCATTTACTTTTTAGAAAAATGATATTTCATATTTATTTCATTTGCAATAATATTTAACTTATTTTTTAATTTAAGTTTTTGTCAATGTAATGGCAACTAGTTGATAAAAGCTATTTTTTTTCCGTGCACGTGCTATTTTTTTTCTCGTGAAGGTTAAATTTTATTTTTATTTCGTGCGATAAATATGGTTGAATTATTTTTTTTAATAAATCATTAAAAAATAGAAATTTAATATGTTGGCTAAACATTAGTATCATTAAAAATAAAATTTTTCGATCTCCAATATTTACATTTGTAATTCAAAATTTTAAGTAAATGGCAACATTGTTACATTTTTTTTTTTTTTTTAGAGAAAGTAGCTGTTGTAACAGTCCAAAAAAAAAAGATTTAAAATTTTTGATTTTAAAAAATGGTTGTTAGCTTCTTGCTTTTGTTAAGGATATCTACTTTATTGCGTAGAATCTGGTATTCAAATAAAGTGAATGACATTAGTAATCAAATAACACAAAACATAAACTTTTTTTTGATATAGATAAAGCACGAGCTTTTGTGACTGTTTAGTAAATGAAATGACGTTTTCGATAGTACGTTAAAGTAATATTTCTGCGTTTATTTCATGATTAAAAAAGCCAAAAATCAGTGAATTAAACAGGAAACATAGCAAAAAATTAATATGAAGGTTTGATCGCTATTTACCTTTTCTTAGCTATTGATTTAAAACCAGCGAAAATATATTCCCTACCACTTTATCATTTACTTAGATGTATCAGTTTAATAATTGATATTTATTTACCTCTGGACATTTAACATGGTCGAGTTGGAAATGTGTGGAGGGGTTCAATAATGATGACGGACCTTTTTTGTATTTTAAAGATTTTATTGTTTCTCCGCTTTTGGGAGTTGGATTGAGCCTTGCCTTTCGGCGTTGCTGCTTCGTCGATGATGTTACAAAGACTGATAGTTTTTTACATATACCGCTAGAGGGCGTTACAAGTGAGAGGCGGGGCAACATGCTTACGTAACATACTCCCGCCTTGAAATTGCACAATTTCAATATTCAGACACTATATGAATTTCACACATCACAATAAATTAGACAGAATTATTATAAAAAATGAATAAATGTAAAAACAAATAAAAATACTGAAATAATTCTTATATATAAATTTACACAAAATAATACTGAAATAATTCTTATATATACATATTTATACAAATGAGTTAAAGTCTCTATATATTATGTACAATCATATACACATATAATATGAATTACTGAACCAATTAATTTTTTGGGAATAAACATATTTGACTAATACCTCTTTTAATAATACCATTCAAAACTCTTATTACAACAACTCTGACTAAACCATCTGAACCTTTTAATAATTCTTGAATTCTACCCAGTCTCGATTTATATAAAGGCAAATCTGGATCTTTGATTACAACCATATCATTAAGATTTACATTATTCTTAGCAAACTGTCATTTGTTTCTAAGATGTAAATTATTCAAATAATTATGTTTCTAATTTTTCCAAACTTGTTGTACTAATTTAGTTAATTTTGCCATTTTGACAAATAATTAATTTCCTCTGAAAATTCAGAAGGTTGCACCTTGCTTACCATGAAGTTGGATGCTACTTCCATTTCCATTATTATTATCTTACCTTTTTTACATTTTGGAAGAACACTTCAAATGATTAATAAATCTGAAAAGATAACTTACAATTTTAGTATAGTTGTTACTTAAATTTAAAATATTACAAATAAAATTATTAGAAATATTAGTTAGTAAATTCAATTCACAAAAAGTTTTAACTTCTTTCATAAAGTCATTATTGATTGCACACACTCGCGATTTGTTGCACAAAAGACTTGTTTTCACTTCACTGGATTTATTTATTGAGCACACATAGATGACTGCACCGTAGTTCTTAACTGAGGCATTGGCGGGATTCTTGATGATAACACATCTTTGAATTTTTAACTGTTGTTAAGTCTGGAAATTCAAAATTTAAGTTTTGATTTATTCCCTAATAATTCAGGATGGTTTGAAACCCATTTGTGAAGTTGCATGCCTCCTTTACTTAAAAGTTCTATTAACTGCTGTTGTAAAGCCTTGGTTTCTGATAAGTTATTTGAACCAGTTAAAATGTCGTCAGCATAAACATCAGTAAGAAGTGCTGCAGATGCTTGAGGAAATTCACTTTTTTCTTTCTCAGCTAATGCCTTGAGTGTTCTGGTGGCTAAAAATGGAGCACATTTTGTTCCATATGTCACAGTCCGTAGTCTGTATGTTTCCACAGGAGCAAATTTATTAGGTTTCCACAGAATTTTTTGCAGGTCTCTATCTGCTTCTGCGATCAAGATTTGGCGATACATTTTCTTTATATCAGCACTAAATGCAAACTGATATGTTCGGAATCTTGGAATGATGCAAAATAGTTCCTGTTGAACTGTACCGCCGTTTAATAAAATGGAATTAAGTGAAACTCCATTGCTAGAATTTGCAGATGCATCAAAAACGACACGCAAGGGTGCTGATGTGCTTTCTGGGCGAAATACGGCATGAGGAGGAATATAATATTCACTATTGGCAATTTCAGGAGAATTTAAAATTCTTTCCATATGATTTAACTGGAAATATTCATCCATGAAAGCCTTGTATTGTATTGCCATTGTTTTATTTTTATCTAATCTTTTCCAAAGTAAATTTAAACGCCTTTCCGCCATTTCCCTTGAATCGCTTAGTGTAGAACGTTTTTCTTCAACTATTGGTAATTTAACAACATACCTTCCGGTACTATCCCTCTTATGAGTGGAAAGAAAATGTTCCTCGCAGTAAGTTTGTTCATATGTTTTTGATTCGACTGAATCATCTGTATTATCACCAGGAAAAGATTCTAAGTTAAAGAAATTTTTAAAAGAATTCTCCAGATTATCATTTTTAAAAATTAATCCAGAAAAGAAATGAGAATTTCTGCCGTTGATTGTTCCAGTTACTAAATATCCGAACACACTATTTTGTAACAAGAGTGAATTATCATATGATCTAAATTTTTCTGCCTTCAATAAATCAAAGAACAACTCGCATCCGAGTAATGCATTAATTTTACTAGGAATATGAAAAGTCTCATCCGCAAGTTTTATCAAACTTGGGAAGTTAACTTTTGAGATATCAATTTCTTTAGAAGGAGTTGAATTCGTTATTTTAGGCATAATTAAAAATGATACAGTTCTGGAAAAATCATTGCCTTCATTAAAAATGGTAGTGGTTAATTTATTTTTAACGAAGAATTCTCCTCCGTTAATACCAGAGATGGATGCATTAACCTTTTCCCGCTTCAAATCTAAAGAATTGGCCAAATCTGCAATTATTATGTTTACCGAACTTCCAGAATCTAACAGGGCTTTTATTTTTATTTTTTGACCAAATGCGTCTTCAATAAATAACTGCGCGGTGCATAGAAGGTTTGAAGATAGTTTCGAGTTACTTGCAAGCGCTGACTCAGCCTCAGGGGTCAGTTTTTGGGGGAACCTCGACGAGCCAGACGGTTCATTGTTTACATAAAGTTGCTCCCCCGCGTCTGGGGGCGTTACCTCTGCTAGGCGCGTACTTAAGAGTTTAGGATCCAGATGTATCAAAGAATTATGGCCTGATTTTTGACAGCTTCGGCAGAGGAATGTGGATTTGCAGGGTGGCTTATGCAATTTCAAACAGTTCTTGCAAATGTTATATTTTTCTAAAAGCTCGATTCTTTTAGTAACACTCAATTTTAAAAATGCAGAGCATCTTTGTAAAGGATGTTCAAATTTACATAAAATACATGGCTTTACATTACTTAGTTTATTCGCATCATGAAGAAAGTTTTTCGGCTTATTTATTGAGCCTTGAAATTCCTTGTGGAATTTGTTACTTGTAGGGTATTTCCCTAATTGATCGAGTACCATCGCTCTTGATTCTAAAAATTGCAAGAGCTCCTTCAATGAAGGAATTTGTTTTGATTGGATGGACATTTCATATGCCTTTCTACTCTCTTTGTCAAGTCTTTCTAATATTATATTTACTAATATAGCACTTGTTAAGTCATTACATTCTAAATTCAAACTTTTTAAACCTCTTAGACTTTTATTTATTGTGTCTGTGATATTTCGTAAGCCTTTTGCGGACTCAAAATTTAATTTTTCTAGTTTTAGCATATTTCGAATGTGAATATCAACAACTACTCGCTTATTTTCAAAGCGTTCTTCGAGAGCAGCAAACAGTGACTCAAATGTATCGTCACTTGTTTCTATAAATTTAGCTTCACCACGGAGGGCAGCTTTTAAATAAAATAACTTTTGATCATTCGTTAATTTGATATTATCGTTTATTAGACACATAAATTGATTTTTGAAATTACTAAATTCTTCCATTTTTCCGTAAAATAACGGTAAGGGAATTTCCGGAAGTTTCGTTTTTAATTGAATATGATTGATATAAGCGTTCAAATTTGAATTTTGATCATTTATATTATGCATTACATTTTCCTTGACATTATAATTAGAGAGTAAGTATTTCAACCTTACCTCTAATTCGTTTCTTTCTTCTTCGATATCCAACATTTCTTGATCGCACTTCTGGCTAAGTGTTTCATCTTCGTCGATTTCTAAATAATCCTTGAATAAAATTTCTAATTCTTGTTTTATTTCTTCCACAATTGCCAGCTTTTGTTGACAGCTTAATATGAACTTATTTTCTTCTTCAACCGTTGAACTACTTTCAACAAACTTTTTAACACTTGTTAGTTTCGCCTTTATCCTTCCACGGATTCTATTTAACTCTTTGGCTTTTTGAGTTTTATTTTTCTCCATAGTTTCGCTAATTCGTCTCCGGATCGCTAGGACCAGATTGGAGAGGTTCAATAATGATGACGGACCTTTTTTGTATTTTAAAGATTTTATTGTTTCTCCGCTTTCGGGAGTTGGATTGAGCCTTGCCTTTCGGCGTTGCTGCTTCGTCGATGATGTTACAAAGACTGATAGTTTTTTACATATACCGCTAGAGGGCGTTACAAGTGAGAGGCGGGGCAACATGCTTACGTAACAATGTGTACAAAGAAAGACGGCATATTTAAGGAGTTGCAACAATCCATATGCGTTAGTATCTAACTTCTCTCCAATTTTTGAGAGTACTAAAGCAGTATTGTACATTGTGCTTCTCGGTGAAATGAAAACAAAATCTTATTATGCATTTTAGACGCTTCTTCTATAGACTGGAATCCAAAGTTTGATGTAAATCTGGAATTTTGGCCATAAGACCACAAACTAAATTTTATTTGTATAAATCGTTCCAGTTCTGCGTTAGAACGTCCACTTACACGTAAATATACAACCAATACATGGTTCCCACTATTGACAAATTTGGAACTTGGGAAATTAAATCTGTTTAACGAGAAAAATAAAAATCCACGGAGGAAATTTGGTTTGCGATCATGGAACCAAAAGATATCTTGTTTATCAGAAATATCAGTTTAGTTTAAAGTCAAACAATTCTATTTTGCATAGTCTGATAATCACGATTCCTTCAACAAAGTATTTTTAGGCATCAGATTATAGTTGATGTTAAAAACATGGTATTTTATATTCTTACATTTGCTCTATTTATTATCTATTTGAAAATTATTAATGGAGTCAAGTACTGTGTCATCATGGTGCCATTAAAAATTTTACTGTCCGTTAATCTATTTTCTAATTGCACGTTGACTCTCGTGGGATTGTAACTTCACTTTCTTATTTCTCATGTAAACTACACAGATATTAAAGAGAATCTCTCTCCCTTTATTTTTAATGGTTTAAAATGTCACACAATAAATATTTGATGAAACAATGAAAAAAAATGAATTTCATTGCAACAAGAAAATCTATTGGTAAAAATAATTTTTTTTAAATTGCCGAAATTCAGAAATAGAGTGAATGATAACTAAATTAATATCAACAAAAAGGTAATTTTTAAAAATTTAAAATGGTGTAAAATCCTTTTGTGGTGTAATATTTTGAAGAGTTATTGCAGGAAAAGAAACGTGCAATCTCCCTTAATTTTTAATATAATAAAATTCTATTGAATTTTCTTTAAAAAAAAATCATTATGAATTGTCCATTCCCATCATCCAGAGAATATCTGTACCAAATTTGATTGCTCGAGATGAAGCGGTCTTCCTGTAAAATGCCGACGCAACACTCGCGCACACATTTTTCTTTATTAGTAGTAAAGATAAAATATGAAATAATAAATTGAAAATATAAAAAAGTTTCACCGAATTTCTTAAACAAATAAAACAAATTAACTTTCTCATGTAATTTATTATTTGTTTATTTAACATCAATTTCTTAGAAATTTGCAGATAAATTATTAGACTGAGTGTAAAATAAACAATATCCTTATTAAAAATTTGAGCCAGATCAGGGCACAAGCAATAAATAATTGTCATCGAAAAAAATTCATGTTTCACTTTCAGAACTATAAATATTAGAGGAAATCCGAAAATTATAAAAATGTATATGCTGACATTTCTCAAATTCAAATTATTATATAGTAGCTATGAAATAATATTTAATATCAAAAAAATGTCAAAATGGAAATCAAGGTGAAAATAATATGGCTGCGTTTTATAAGATTTCAAATAAGTGAGAAGAGTTCTAATAATATTATTATATTTTATTTGTGCATAAAAAAAAATAATGTTTTTTTTGTTTGTTTGTTTGGTTTTTATCATGTGAGAACATGTTTTTGTTTCCAAACTTTGTTTGCCAGCTAGAAAAATTGAAAATGAAAGTTTAAAAAAATTATTATTATTATTATTATATATATATATATATATATATATAGAGAGAGAGAGAGAGAGAGAAAGAAAAAGAGAGAGAGGGACAGAGACCGATAGAGAAGTCTCGTGATTGTTTCAAACCGGTAAATGACAAATTAAAACAAATAATAACAAAATAATAATAATAATATCACATGATAACTTAAAATTTGCGATTGTAGATTTAATTTTTAATTTGTTTTGAATTCTTCCATATAGATAAGGAACTTAAACATTTGTCCACTTCTTTCGACTAAGAATATAAACTAATATTATAATTATAAGGCTTCAACTCATCTTAAGCGAATGAATATTATTAGATGATAGTGAATAATGAAAAATAAGTAAATAATGAAAAGGAATCCATTTATGAGTTAATAGCCTTTAATGAGAATGAAATGAATATGACCTTTCCGTATTTGCATCGATGTAACTAGCATTTCTAGTTGAATAATGTCATTGTCATTTCTGAAAATATATAATTCAAATGCACTAGAACATTAACGTCTGAAATGGAAATCTTGAAACCTTCTTTCTCAGGGATAGTTAGGAAGCTAGATTAAGAATTTAATATATTCAGACAAATAAATGCAACAGAATTAATTAATTAATTGCAACCGAGTGTGCGCAAAGTACATCATTAATAAATTATCTCATAGCTCTCTTTAGCATTTTCCTCTGTAATTCATTTTGTTGTTGTTGTTGTTTTTTGTTATTGAAGTATCAAAAGACGTAAAATCTATATCATCTTGCAATATATATACAAATTAATTTTCGAAAATTTACTTTACTAAATTAAAACGCTCTAATCTTTAAAAAAAACATACTGATGCTTGGAGTACAACACAAAAATGTAAAACTATATAAAAAACATTAAAGAAAAAAAACTGCATTAATAATCAAAATGCACCCAAAAGAATTTCAGTATGATTTTTGACTCGACTATTGCTTTTGAATTTTATTGGTATTTTCTTTTTTTTAAAAAATTAAATTTAGAATTTCGACATGTGTTCTTTTTTTTTTTTTTTTTTTTTTTCACTGCGATACTTAATTTTATTTTTTACGCAAATAAACTTTAATAATCAAAAGAAAATATTAAAAAGTGTTCTTCCATTGCTTAATTGCTTTAAATTGTTTCAAATTTAGCAGCTTTGGCAAACATTTCGAGTGATATTATAAATATATCTATATTTGTATGTAATCTGCCATACATATTTATTCGCATTTTATATATGCCACCAGAAATATCAAATGTTTTTAAAAATATAAATTATATTATTATTTATATAATTTGTGCTTCTTGTATCTGCATAAATTAATATGTCTCATGAGACCTTTCATACAATTATAAGAATGCATTGCCTCTTTTGGTAAAATATTACTCAAAACGATGTAACATCATTAAAAATCCTGTGTCCCTTTCCTTTTACTTTTGATTTGTAACAGGGTATTAAAAAAAGCTAAAAGTAACTATACTTATAATAAAGCTCACACTGAAATAATCCCTTGACTTACCGAATGGTAATAATCTTGAGAGTATCTTCATTATGTTTCAGAAGAAATGATTAATGGCTTTGAAATGCATGTGTTATCTTTCCTTTTTAATAAAAATATTTGTTGCTTGTCTTTGAATGTAGAAATCGTAACCATCATCTCGTAGCTTTTTATTGTTAAATCTGTTTCCCTTTTCTTAGGCTGTCCTCAGACGGTAACAGACTTTCTTCGCAAATTTTGTTCGCTCTTTATAAAGAGGAAGCACAATCTTTATACACGAGTCCTATGCTATTTTACTTAATTTGCCTTGAAGTTGAGAGGTCACGAATTTCAAATACAGATTATGATTCTTATGAGTGGTACAATTATTCTGGCAAAAGGTCCTTTATTTTACTTAAAAACTGGTGCAAGGGGTCTAATTGCAGAGGCAATCAAATTTCATTTCCCTTCAAATGCAATCTGGATATCAATGGCGACGAATTCATTCCCATACCTTACCATATAACCACGTGTGTTGTCTCCAAATTTCTTACTGATGCCGGATTTTTAAAAATCCATGAATAGTTGTGAATAGTTTCAAAAAAAAAAACAGTAGACTTTTTTTCCCCGAATTTCTAATCGAGGAAACCCATAGCATTCTTTACATTTGCAAAAAATTTTCTCATTTCGTCGTATCTATCATCGTATCTTTTCCGCTGTCTATATTGTACATGAAAGAACGATTGTAAATTCTTGCTCTTACACAAAAACTTATTCACATCAGACTTGAAGCACATATGAATTCCTGCTCGTTCTTGCAATCTATATTTGAGAATTCTCTTTGGTAGGTGACTACTCTAAAAAAATCAATTTTGACAGATTTTAAAAAAATTTCTGTATTTCTGAAATATTTCATTTTTAAAACTATTTGAATTTAATATTCTTTTTAATTACAATCATTCTAATTTTGAATTTTTATATTCATTTTATATAGTTTTCATTGTAAGAGCGTGCATTCATTCCTTTAGCATTACACGTCATCGAAGTACAATCGGAACAAAATAGAATGTGTTGTTAATCAAGAATGCCTTCGCGCTGAATACTCAAAGAAAAACACACGCACACTGAACACACACACACAAGTATGAAGCATCCCAAATTAATACAACGAAATCGAATAGCCCCAATCTTAGAAATAAGGTAGAAAGGAAAGGCAACAAAAAAGGAAGAATCCGTTGGAAATTATTTCATTAAAAATTCCTCACTTCAAGACGATGAAATTTCTAATATTCTTCAGAATGTTGTTGTTAAAGGTTTTGTGGGGCGGGGGCTTCCATTTGTATTGGAAGGTTTTTATAAAAATAAACATATGATTTATATTTTTCATGTTTCCTTTTGCGTCGACATTATTATTTCTTTTCTGGATTATTTCTTCCTTTTCCGTTATTTCTTTTCGTTTTGGATTATTTCTTTTCGAATAATTATGTATTGTAAAAGTATTGTTAACTTTCAAGAAAATGAACTAATCAAGAAAACCTTTTATGAATTTTGAATTCAGTTATTTTATGTTATTAAGTATTATTTTACATATTTTATTGCCATCCAAGATTAGGCATTTATAAATTACTATAGCCCTGCCTGATTAATCCATTTTTATTGTTATTGAAATATCTTATAAGTATTGAAAATAATCCAGAAAATTAAGTGTCCTGTTATGTTAGAACTTAATTCAAAGTATGAGAAAAAAAAAAAATAGTGTCAGTATTTAAATAAGAGAGAATTAAAGGGGGGGGGGATTTTAACGAGCTAATTAATACTTAATTGGTTTTAATTAAATATATAATTATGAATTATAACAAGTTATTTTGATACTAAATTCGAGAAATTGTGCCCCCCCCCCGTCAGATTAATCTTGTCCCACACAATAGGTAAACTTCTGCCGCCGCCTTTGACTTTATTTATTGATAAAACTTTCAATACATATAAAAGTATTAACATCCTGAAATGCTTCCTAATACAAAGCTAGATTCGAAGATTTATCTTATTTATTTTAGAAGATTTCTACAAATTTTCCTTTTAATTCATTAATGTTATTTAGATACTTGTCTTAATAAATATTGTAAGATGTGTTTTTGCTTTTTAAATGTCGTGTTGTAATCTCACCATTAATTAAATAATCTTATCTGAATGAGAATAAACAGTACTGATTATAATATAAAAATATATTCCAATAAACGCCAAACCATTCTAGAAATTTCATTTTTCATTAAAAATAACGTTTTTATCTTTCAATTTCATGTAATATATTTTATGCAAAATGAATTTCTTAGAAAAAAATTAATTTCAATTGAACTTTATTTTTACATGAATGTCAGTACATGAGAATAATTGCGAAGAATAATTGTAATAGGGCTGTGAAAGAAGTTGTAACATATTTGGAGCAGAACAGCATAGCTGTTTGAATATCAAAGGCCCCCAAATCGTATAGTAAGTAATGATAACTATTATGATTTTTTTTTTACTCCATTGTTAAATGTACCTAAGAGTAATTAAATAAATATTATTTCACTTAAGATGAAGTAGAGTTTAATTTTAATAATCTTTGTTCAGCCGTAGTATGACATAATTCTTGTTGCCAAATTTGTTCCATGACATTATTCAGAGTTGCCATTTCATTGTTTAATTTCAAATGATCAGAAGTGAAAAGAATTTGTTGATATTGTTTATTTTGAAGTTCGTACGGGTTACGAAAGTTTTCAAGAATAATTTTTAGAGTTTAACTACATTATTAATAGTTACTTTTCCTTTCATCGATACCTTTATATTAAAATATTTTTTTCACAGTTTTGTGTATTATGTAAGTCATAAATTTTCATTTTCTAATCAGAATGTTTAATTTTATTAAACAGTTGGATATGTACAATTTATTTTAATTCTTAATATTTAAACATGATTTTTTAAATTTATATGACATTACGTAAAATGTGAATGAATATTTCTTTATTAATTTCTTGTAGCAACTGCAGATAATAATATCAAAAAATTCCCTTTATATATTTTGTGACTTTTTTAACTTTATAGTGCATTATTATATTTATATTTTACTTAAATTCGCTTTTAATAAGAGGAATGATATGAAAATTTAATAGGATTTAAATTTCTTGCTCTATTTAAAAGCATAAATGCTCATTTAAAATGCTATTTAAATATATAATACGTGCCATATTATGTATAAGAAATATAATTTTCCAATTTGTGTCATAATAGTTGATTGTTTAGCCGTCAATACTATGTCAGCCAAACCTATTCTTCCCTTCTCTCTCTTTTTTGTTTTTATTGTACTTTGCTTTTGACTGAAAATTTTAATTAGTAACATAAAATTTTTTGACATTATCCCTCTTTGTTCTGTCAAGCACATAAACCAATTTAAAAATATTTAAGAATTAATATTAGATTAATGTCTTGTTATTCAGCAAACACTTTTTTACTCTTAATGTTGCTTGTAGAATTTTTAATTGGGTGAAGTAATTGGATTTGTAACTATATAAAAACATAGACAACATCTACTTTAATTAAAAACTATTTCTGCCAATTAATTGTATAATTGTTAAACTTGTCAAGAGGGTTTGAAAAGGCAGATCATATTAATAAAAATTTATATTTCAGAAGTTGGAAAAAATATTATATATTATAAAATTAATTTTTATATGTCTAATACATATTAATAGTATTTTTATGTATATTTTTGGGGGTAATTTGTTTTTTAAAGACTTTTCTAGTCATCTTGTATGAATATGCAACATATCTAAGATATCAGTTGTCAAAACATACAATTATATATGATTTTTCTTAAATAGGTCAGAATATTGGAAATCATTGCCTCGCAAATATTGTGATATTTGCAAATGTTGGTTTGCAGATAACAAAGCCGTAAGTAATTTCCTTAAGGATAATATTCTAAAATGATTAAAATAAATTGTTTTTCTTTCCTTCAAGCACTTATTGTTTATTAAATATAAGCTTCTAGCCACCATTCATGACCAACTGGTTCACTGGGAATATTGATTATAATAAACTTCAATTAAATCTTTTATACATAGCTTAATTTTAATGGCTCTCTCAGCAGAGTATTTTAAACTTTAAATTTAGATTTTAAAAAATATAGTTTGTACAGTTTTAAAAACCTTGCACCTTCAAGTTTGTTATGTGCATCCCTAATCTTTTGAAATTTTACTTAAAATTTGAAAATTAATTTTTGATTAATTAGTGATTAAACCAAGTTTACTTAATTACATGTTTGCTGAATTGAAGCATATTATTAAAAAATATCAAGAAAGAGATTAGAATCATTGAACATTGGTTCCATTTTCTAGAATTGTGTATTTAGAATGTATTTAATGATTTATGTAATAGCACAGAAAGTTATTCAAAACAATTTCAATTATAAAAAAAGTTTAATATGCTGCAATAAGCAGCCTTTCATCCCTTCAGTGGATCAATAAACTGAGGACCAAGCATACTTGGGAATTAAACACTGGGGGTTCCGTGTTAGGCTGACTACCTAACAAGGACATATGCCTTGCATCCACAGCCCTTGGTCAAGTAAGCAGATATGGTCCCTGTAGACCTTGACCCATGGGCTGTCGTGTCATACAGTTTAATTTTTTATACTACAAAAAGATATAAAAATTTAGCTAAATGAGCAATTATGCATTTCTCTACACTGAATTTTTTTCCCATCATTGCTTGTTTTTGAAGTTTATCTTTAATTAAAACTGTCCCTGAATTTGAAAAATCATAAAAATCTGGATATTTATGAAAAGCAGTACAGATTATGAGCTTAATGTCTAATAGAAACACATAATAGATTGCACTTGTGTGTGTGTTTTTAGTATGAAAATGAATTACAAAAAAATTCAAACAAAAAAAGGTTGCATTTGTTAAATTCATGCTTCCCTTCCCATTTGACTTACATGTTGCACTTCCAGACATATTGACAATGAAATCTAAAATTTATTTGAATGAGGAAATCTGATGTGTTGTTCTTCATCATGTTCTGATGTTCTTTGCTCAATATAAAAGTAGAGAATATATTATTGTCTATTTGTATTCTGACATTTATCCAACCCCATGACACTTATCCAGTGTTATTGAAGTTTTTATACTTTATGGTTTTAAAAAGAATTTAAAGTGTAATTAGTAGGACTTCATATAAAATATTTGTATTTTACTCTTTGATATCAATAATATCCAACTTGTCATGAATGTAACATGAAATAACAAACTTCTTGTTTATTCATTTTTATTTTCAATTTATTCCCATAAATAGAGCATTGAATTTCATGAAAGAGGTAAGCGCCATCAAGAAAATGCAGCAAAAAGAATACAGGATGTAAGTAATTTTGTGATGTTCTTTATTATTTATTACTTATTTGAAATAACAAGGTAACTTACAATTAAACTGAGTTGTTTTTTTCGGCGCAATATATATATATATTTTTAATTATGCTTCTGGTATAACTAGAATTTAAAAATTTATCATTGAAAATACAATACTATTATTTTAGTTATTAAAAAATTGTAGGTAATTTAGAAGAATTATGTTGTTTATAAAAGTAAATTGATTTAACAATAGAAAGTAATAAAAATACAGATCATAGTTACAAAGAATAGAGGCAATTTAATTTCTCTGCCATTTTACAAAATCTTTTATGAAGCAGTTATAAAGTAATAAGAAGACAAACCTTTTTATGTCCCCCTGTCTCTTTCCAATTAGAGTGATTTAAATTTACTCATTTTTTTAAATTAGATATGTGGATTCTTTCATTCATTATTATTTGTCATTATACTTATATGAAATGAAAAAAAAAAAAAAAAAAAAAAAAAAGAAAGAAAGAAATGTCAAGAAATCACCCATTTTTACAATCCAAATTCTAGTTCTGAGCATAATAAATTAGAATTTCTGTAATTAATATTAGTTTTTATGTATTATTTCATTTGTTGTTTAAAAATTATTTAAAAAACATACTGGAAATGTTTGCATTTTGAAAAGTTTCTAATTCTATCATTCATCAATTATTTATATCTAGAGCATCATGAAAATATATAAAGCTCACTTGAATAATAATGTTTCATTTTTATAGATACAAAAGAGGGGCATCAAAGATTTTAAAAAACAAAAAAAGCTGGAAGAAGATATGGAAAAAATTGAAAAGGTATGTTACTGTGAAACATATTTTAAATGTGATAATTTAACTTTATTATTTATTTATAAATGAATATTTTTTACTTTTTGATTGTTTATTTTCAGGCTGCCTTAGCTGCATATCAGAAAGATTTGCAAAATAATGTTGAGGCAATTCCCAATCCAACTTTAGCTCATAGCATCGCAAATTCAACTTACAGTGTTCCTGCAGTTTCTAAGATTGATAAAGCTCTCAGTGAACTCAAAAGATCCAAAGAAAATAAAACTAAGACAAAAAAGGCAAAATTATCAGTAATTCCTAAACCTGTAAAAGTGAAAAAGGAGGTACCAGAAGAAGGCTCAAATGGTATTGAAGTACCACAAGAATCTGTACCTGAAACAAGAAAATGGTATGAAGTAGTAACTGAGGAAGGTTATAAGTACTATTGGCATGTTGATACTTCTGGTAAGTATATTCATTATTTTATTTCTTTTTATTGATATTTATTTTTTGTGTTCACATATGCTAGAACCACCGATGTGGTCCATTGTGTGTTGATGAAATTTATTAGCATCTATATATAAGACAAAATAATGCTGAATTTACTGATCATCATTTGGCAACAGCTTGCCTGCTCAGATTGATATGCTTGCCTTGATTTTTCTAGGCTTGCCTAGCAAAATCTGAAACAATACTATTTTGGAGTCAGATAATAGGAAACTTCAATTAAAGCAAGCTGTCCTGGTTATATAGAGTTCTCACTCCACTATAAAAACAGGGAATTTAAAAATTGACAGAAAAAAATGAGAAAATGCAAGGAAATTTGAATATTTTCATAAAAACCAGGAAAAAACAGGAAATTTTTAATTTATTAGTTATTTTTCCCCCATGTAAAGAAATGCTGGTTTCTAAAGTTGCAAGAATGGAAGATTTCCATAAGATGGAAGATTGCCAAGTCATAGCTTCCAAAAATGAAACAATGCATTTACAATTGTGTGATACAAACTACTACTCTCTCCCATTTTTTCCATTTAGATCAGTCTGGTTTCGATTTACAAAACAGTTGCTTCCATGAGATCCCTGAATTGCTGCTAATGAGAATGTGTAATACTTCTATAACTGCTTGAAAGAATAGAATACATTTCTCTGGCAGGAACATTTGGTCTTTGGAAAGCATTGCAATGGTGTTTAGTGAGTTAATGAATGATTATTGATTGAGAAACTGTAAGCTTATTCAAAGTAGATTAAAGAATTTTTTTAAACAATGAGCTGCTTAAAATCCGTATTTAATACAAATTGGAGAAAAATCAATCCTGATTTTGCTGAATGGATTCAAGGAGTTCTGCAAAATCCATTTGTTGCATACTGCCAGTACAAAAGAGTCATCATTGATATTGAACTTAATATCTAAAAGGAATACAGGAAAATATGACATGTCAAATTCAATGTCTAAAAATAAACTGACTTTGAACTTTTTAGTTCAAGAACAATAATTTAAAGCTGAATTTTTATGTGCATTAAAACTTTTGCATCATATTCATTATTTAATCCATTCAATGAAATATCAGAAATATTTTCACATATCTTCACTGAAAGTGAAATAGTTACAAAATGTATGTCATGCCGTACAAAAATGTCAAATCTTATTTGTTAAGAATTAGCACCATGGAACTGATAGTTGAAGAATTTGCAGAAGTTTCACATATCTTCACTGAACGTGAAATAGTTAAAAAATGTATGTCATGCCGTACAAAAATGTCAAATCTTATTTGTTAAGAATTAGCACCATAGAACTGATAGTTGAAGAATTTGCAGAAGTTTATACCCAAATACATGAATTGGCAGAAAGGAATAAATAAAAAAAGTAATCTTGATTTGTAATAATTTTTTTAAGTAAGTAATAAAACTTGTTGCATCATATCTGTTCCCTATCATGGTAACAAAAAAATTTTATGTTTTATTTTACCAAAATCCTTAATTCTGTATGATTTACAGTTAAAGAACATGAGAAGTAATATATTCCCCCCCCTTAATACGTAAATTTTGTCCTGCTAAATTCTAGATAATAGATTTTTTTTTGCATGTAAATTTGCATTTAATATGTTATTATTTTGAATATTGCCAAAATGTTGCTTCCTTTCCTTGCTTTTTTCATTCCTTAAGATCATATTGCATTATAACTAGCACATGAATGTTATTTTTGCATTTCCTTGTATCTTGAATATACACACAGGGAAAATACAGGGATTTTTTTTTTTTTTTTTTTTTTTTTTTTTTTTTTTCCAGATTTGAGTGACAATTTTGTTATATGTTGAATCCAGTGAAAATGGAGGTGATTGAGGGAGGGGGGGAATGAGATGTTGAAGAACCATTCATAAGATGATCTAGTCAGAATGTGAAAAAAAGAAATGTAAAACATTTTTTGCCATCTTCCAAATTACAAGAGTATAACTGTGGACTTGTGACATGATCCTGTTCTTTTTCCTGGCATGTTTCTGGGGAAGGAAAGATGAAAATTCAAGTGAAAAGTACTAGAAATGTAGACAAAATAAAAAGTCTGTTTGGGGAAATCTATTGAATCTGCTGATAATATTGAAAAAATTTACTATCCATCAAAATGGCAAAGTAATTGGTGAAACCAGTATTAATCCAGTTTGAATAATATTTTTTTTAAATATGTGTCGGTAGAAGCTTTAAATGTAAATATCTTTGCTATAATGTATTAAATTCCCACATATATATGTCACTTAATATGTTATATGAACTACTTATATAATTAGATGCTGCCATTTAAATAAGTATGTAATAAATCTTTTTTGTTACCTCAACTAGCAAAATGTAGTAAATGCCTTACTTTGAGTTTGTCTCTATTAAGTTCGGCAACCTCTTGAAAGTACCATCAACTTTTTTTTTAAAAAAAATATTATATTGCAGCATTAGAGTATTTTTTATTTTCTTGAAGCTACAGAGAATCAATTCACTAGATTTAAGCTTTCATTTTATATTTGCCTTTACTGCAATACATGTATTTTTTTTATGGTGCAATAATGGTCAAAGATTGAAAATTAATGCTTGCCTTTTTAAGTTAAACCTTCAATCTTCAAATTTCTTTTTATCTATGTGATAAATTACATTTAGGAAAGAAAATGTGTAAAAAAACCCACTAATGTTTCTAAAAGTGACCAAATCAAAAGGAAAAGAATATCGTGTTTTATTATTTTAAAATATTATCTCTATGACAGAATATATCATATAAGATCAATGTATCAATCAATCAATAGATAGTATAATATACACTGAAATTTTTTTTTTTTTTGCTTGTGTGTGTATGTGTGTGTGTTATAGATAAAACATTTAAAATAGCACATTGGTCAATTTTCTTTTACCTGGTCACTTAAAGAATATAACAAGGATATAAATATTAATTATTTATTATGATATCCAAAGATATTAGCATGCCACAAAAATATTCTCCAATAGCATTTATTTATTTATTTAAATTTATTTTTTAGCATTTATTATTATATCTAAATTGTTTATAAATTCTATTCATGGTTCTGCTTCTGCTATGAATTTTGTTGATGAATACTTTATTCATATTTTTCATTTTTTTTAAATTGCAGATTATTTTAATAAAAGTGATAAGTATTCTCCTAATATTTTGGCAATTAGCACGCTCAGTGGTGATGCTATGTATATTATGTTATTGCCTACTGAATGTTGTTGAATTATTAGAAAAATATTAAAGGAAATACATAAACAAACTATGATTTCTGTGCTGATACAATATATTGAGAACTATAAAAATAGTTTCAATAAACTTATTGAAACTTATTCAGTACTTATACAGTGTTTACTTATACAATTATTTTTTGTGTAATTTAGAATCTTGTTGGGAGCCACCTGAAGAAGGATTTGTCTCTTTAGAAGAACAAGAAGCATTAAATTCTCAAACAACGACAGAAGTAAGTTGATATTTAATACTTAAATGATATATTAAAAAGTAAGTTACTATATTATTATTCAGCAAAGAAATCCTTTCACACATCTAGTTACAAAAATCTTTTTCTATCTTAAGATGTTGAAGTAGGTTATCATTCAGTTTTGCATTGTGTACTAATTTTTTAAATTGCAACTTTATTTATAACTAGCCGCCTTTGGCGACCAGCCGGTTCGCCAATCTTAATGTTCGTTAAAATTTTAATAATTAAATATTTTATGCAATTCCAACTTTAATAGATTCTTCAGCAAAATATTTTAAAACTTCAAATTTTGATAGTCATATAATTCACTCATAATATTGTAAAGGCCTTCAGTCATAACGTGATATGTATCTCTCTAATTTTCTGTTACTCCTCGTAGAATTTATGCTTTAAATTAAAGTGTAAATGATTAATCTGCAATTAATATAATAATATTTTTTACTGAAACAAAGCATTTTTTTTTAATAATATGATTACTGATAATAGATTCACTGAGCGTTTAAACTTTATGGGCACTAAAGAATATCTTTCTTAATTTATGTAATATCTCAAGAATTTGTCAAAATTTCTCAGATTCATCATGAACAGATCGATTAATTAACAATGTTTAATTTTAAATGCATCAAACACTAAGAAAATGAAATGAACCGTTTAAAATAATCGGTCTGTGGCATTTTAGGGAATGAAAGAGCTGATTGGCTTGCAAAGCAAGCTACAAAACTAAACATCATTGATCCTATGAGCATTCCCAAATCTCATATTCATAATGAGAATCGCAAAAAGACCATTCTCTTATGGAGCGAGCTGTACCAAAATTCGTCAACTGCCTCTTTAACCAAATTATTTTTCCCCACAATTTCTCAAAGGTTGAATAACAAGCATTTTTTCAGTGATTTTCAGTTAACAAAATTTCTTACTGGACACGGTAATTTCAATTACTATCTCAAGAAATTTGGATTATCGAACACTGATCTGTGCTCTTGCAGCGTGGGTGGAGTTCAAAATGTCGAACACTTGCTTTTTGATTGCTCCAAACTTACTGAAGGGAGAAGAGATTTTATTGTGGATCTAGATGCCTGTAATATTAAGTTTCCACCTCCGCTTCATGTTTTGGTCGACAACAAAATGGCTTTTTTCTCATTCTGTAAATTTGCCTTTGCTGCTTCAATTTTTAATTAGTTTTGTTGTTTATTTTTCCTGTTGTTTTTATCCTTATTTTTATAAGTACATATATTTTTTTCTATGTATGTAGTTGTTTCAACTTACCTCTGTAAGCCTTGTGCTGTACTTTGTGGTGCACAAGGATTGACTTATTATTAATAAAAAAAAATAATTAAAAAAAAACAGGTTTAAAAAAACTACTTAAAAAACGATGTACTTAAAACTATAAGCATATACAAAAAAATATATAACTAACATAAATACAATTTAATTACAAAAGCATGCAACTAACCTAAAAATAATTTAAATCATCCGTTGATAGTGGTTGTCATGACAACAATCAGAACAATGCGCATGCGTGAAATTTCTTCGCCGGTTAGGTAACGCAAATGCGTGAATTTTTCTACGCCAGTTGGGGTAACGCTATGCAGATTATACACTTTTAATTTCCTTTATTCTGTGTTATTTTAATTCAAAAGTACTTCAGAATGAATCTGAAACATGGATTAATTAACAATGTTTAATTTTAAATGCATAAAACATTAAGAAAATAAACAGAATCGTTTGAAATAATCCACCGAAAAATATTAACCCTAGCCTCATTACTGTTGGGAGAAAAAAAAACGAAGCCTTACTCATTCGGCGGTGGCGAAAATGGAAGATTATTTTGGCAGAAAATTTGGCGGTGGGGAAAATGGAAGATTTTTTTCGCGGGAAAGTTAGTTTTTAATTAATAATTAAAATTCTAATTAAAATTTCAAAAAAAAAAAAGGACCCCAGGTGCACATTTCCGACCTTTAAGGTATACATGTACCAAATTTGATAGCTGTATGTCAAATGACCTGGCCTGTAGAGCGCCAACACACACACACACACACATTGAGCTTTATTATAAGTATAGATTATTTTTTAGAAAAATAAACAATTTATGAAAACTTTATAGAATCAAAAATAATTTTAAAGGTGTGCTAGTATTTTGGATGTTTATATAAATATTATTCTCTTTTTTTATTTTAATATCAATATAAAATGTTAATGATTTATCATATTATTTATTACTTCTGCTGTGCAACAAAATTACTATTGTTTCATTTCTTTTTTTTTAAATGTCAAAATTTATTGTAATGATTAAAATATTTCTGATTATTGACAACAGTTTCTATAATTAATGAAATATTAAAGTAAATACCAAACCCCCTATTTTTATTTTGGATAATTTTGGTTTCTTTCTTTGTCTAGAAGAAAATAAGAAGCTATTATAGTATTCGAAGTTGTTTTGGATCTTTTATTTTGACCCTTTAAATTAGAAATTTGAAGAAATCAATTAACCAAGATCAATGGAAATGTTACTGATAGTTTTTATTAATAAATCTCTAAAATAATGTGTTCATTTTCAATTAATTCAGCAGCGTTTGAATGAACTTTTTTAAAGTACTTGGAAATATATGGTAATTATAGGAAATGTTTTGCACAAAATAGTATTAACTTTTACAATATTGATGGTATATTAGACTTGTACACTTTGTTCAAGTTATATTTTATTAAGTTCCTTTTTTTTTTAATGTTTTGATGTTCAAGTTATTTTATTGCTATGTTTTTTTTCTTTTTCAATATTAAATGAAAGAAACGATTGCACTTGAGCTTAGTAATATTTAAAACAAATCTTTATAATTGCATGCAATTTCTAACTGCTTTAATAAATGACTAATTTGAATTTTGTGTGAATTTCTTTGGGTTTCTTTTACAGAATTATGTACCTGAAATTAAAGAAGAATTGAAAGAAGAAGAAGAAGAAGTCGTAGAAGAAAATAATGCAGAAGATGAAAAAGAACCTGTGTATTCCTTTGGTCCACAACCGAAAGTAGATCCATATGGCCAATGGACAACTGTTGTGAAAGAGTAAGAATACATTTTGAATTCTCTATTTTTAATTTCTTAATTACGTTTTTTTATTTTCACTTTATATTTTGATTTATATTCTAATTTTTCCCCTAAAGAAAATTGTTTATAATAATTTTATATATATGAATTTTTATTTTATTTTGATAAACTTAATTTTTATAAAGGATGTAATAATGCATGTATGTGTGTGTGTACACATGTATTTTGCATGCTTATTGGTTAACAATTTTTATTTGTATTGTTGCAATTTTTTTGTTTATTGTATAAACGTTTCGTGCATTATAATATTGAATGTATCACAAGCATTTTTTATTATACTTATTTTCCATTTTTGAGTCATTAATTTGTTGCTTCACCTCTCCCTGCTGTCTCTGACCAAGTGCAAACTATATATATATATATATATATATATGAAAGCTATAATTGTTAAATGATAACAACAAATAAAAATTCCAATTTAATTAATTGATTTTATATAAAGTAATGATATTTTTATGTGAAAGTTTTTGGTTGAAATATTCACAAATGACATTTTTCAATTTAAAATTTGCTGCTGCTCTTCTGCTAACACCTCTTCGCTTTATTTTGTAGGATCCGCACATTTCTGTGTTTATTGTTTTTCAATGCTGAATAAAAAATTAGAGTGTGGAAACCAAATGTTGATTCGATATATTAAAAGTGCAAGATTTTCTCTTAATGCACTTCAGTGCAATTAAGAGAAAGAAGAGAATTTTGAATAGAGTGTATTTAAGAGAATTCAGTGCATTTAAGAGAATTTTGAATTGCATTAAGATTTTCTCTTAATGCAATTCAAAAGTGCAAGATTTTCTTTTAATGCACTGTTGTTGTGATGTTTAATTATTAATTTTCAAATACATTAATATGCATATTCTAATTTTATACATTTATTTATAGAATTTATTTATCTACATCTGTTTTGAATGAACAAATTTGAAAAATTTCTGTAGCTACTTAAAAAGATAGGTGTTTTAGAAAATCACCTCTATGTGAGTGACATACATTGATATAATTTTAGAATTAAAAAATCATTCTTCATGTCACACCTTCAGGATTTCTCCAAAACCTTCAATTTCGAAATAACTTAATCACATTTAATTAAGTTTATAATTATAATAAATTACTTGGAGGAAAAAGGCTTAATCATTTAATGCTTATTATTTCTAATCTAAAATTATGGAAAGATCTTGTTGACTTTAAATGCCATTTCAAATGAAAATAATTAGGCATTATATACAAAAAATAAGATTTTATTTTGTTGGAGCTACCATCTAGACTAAGAATGTACCACGAAAACTGAAATTTCAAAAGTAATATTGATTTTTTTTTTTTTTTTAATTATTGAATACCTGTTTTTCTTTGAAGAATTTTATTTGCATTCGTAATCTCATTGAATTAGCATTTTGACAGCACAACTTTCTTACTTGCAAGAAAAAAAGTTTGCTTTCTTTTTAGATATGTTTCTACATTTCATTTATTCTAAATAAATATTCATCTTAATGTTCCATTCATCTAATTCATTAAGAAATTTGGTTGCATTTTATTTAAAATTAGTAAAATTATTGTAATTGCTGAAAATTCAAATGGCATTCAAGTTATTTAAAACTTTCCTACTCTGTGGCATATTTTGAGCATAGAATTATTATGGTAATTATGGACTGGTAGTTGTTAATGTGTGGAATTAGTTCGGAAGAATTATTTGTGTTTTGACATTATTTTCCTTAAAATGTGTTTCAATCTATTGCTGTAAATTTTAACATATTTCTTTTATTCAAAATTATTTTTATAATTATAAAAAAACTTTCAATGCTGATCTAATGCAGATATTAACTTATTCAGGCCTTTTGCTTTTAAATACATTGGTACATTTTCATTATAAATACACCACTTTTTACTCCCCCCCCCCCCCTTGGAATTTATTTTAGACTTATGCATCACTAATGTTGCTCTACTTTTTTTTCTGTTGATGTGTGTGTGTGTTTTTTTTTTTTTTCAAAATTTTTTTATGTAATTTTATTTTTACTATTCGTTTATTTTTTAATATGCCTATTTCCAATGCAGTAGCAAAGCTATTCGATTTCCACTTTTGTTGCGAGTAAAGATATATGATATAGTATTTTAAATTTTGCTGCTGGTCCACTCAAGATGCCATGGGCATCTCATTCATAATTTAGTCTATTTCATTTGTGTATTCAAACAGAAGCAAAACAAATCACTTTCATCAACAGATCATTTGTAATAATAAATAAGTGAGCACAAAAAAAATTTATCGGCTTAATAAACATCAGATAACTTCACAAGCATTGGGAACCTAATTACTTCGCTAGCATATTGAAAATAATAATTATATATGCAACCCTATATCTCCAACTAAAATGTGCCAATTTAATACTGAAATAGTCGGTATATAACAGAAAAATACCACTCTTGAATGAGAGTTGAGTGACATGATGCATTTCCTCAGAAATGCAGATTTCAGGTTCTCTGGAATCAAAATTGTACCATTCTTGAGATTCATTAGTTTTCTCTTATGTAATATTTCTAAACTTCTTCTTATGTAAAATTTTCTTCTTATGTAATATAATTCTTATGTAATATTTCTATAATTAAAAAACTTTTTTACATAAATTTAGTCATTTTATTATTCAATTAAACATACTTATGTTACTACTTGATATTTATGTTTAGAGCAGTTTATTATTTTATGAAGTTCAGCTGTTCTGTTACTCTAGGCCTCTGTTGTGTCTGATTTGGAGGTATAATGTAGTAATTTAATGAAATCAAAGTAATTATACTTTAATTTTATCTAATTGCAAATGAATTTTTTTCATTCAGTATGATTCAGATTCAATAAAAGCATTAGATATTTCATCATTCTTATCATTTAAAGAACAATCAAATTCATTAACTAAGTATATAGTGTTTAGCAAACAGGCAGTTTAAAAATTATTCTGATCATTAGATTGACATGAAATATTCATGTTGATCTCTAAAAACTTATTTTTTGAAATTCAGGATATAATTATAATATTGTTTTGACCAACTTATAAGTAAAATTTTAATCATTAAAATGTTTAAAGAAAAATATTATCTCTTGTTTTCATGTTTGAATTTTATTAAATATATGCTTTATAAATATCATATTAATCTCTGATCACAGATTTGTCACATTTACTTATTTTTTCTCTCCATAATAAAAGTTACAGATTAAGTAAAATTTAAAATGGAATAATATTTCAAAGTTATGCTTGAAAGTTGGTTTTCAACTTCATTTGTTGTATCTACATAAATTAAAAGGTATTGCTTCTAACATTTATTGCTGGTCATGAAATTTTAGAGCCCCCCCCCTTTTTTTTAATCTTTCAAACTATACATACTTTTTAGCTCTAGAGTTTCTTTATTGTTTTCCCTAACTTGATTAGTCTTGGCTCTTTATTTTTTTAAAGGATAAATGTATTTCAAATTGTATATTTAATACAGCATAAGTATTTAACTAAGGCAATGTCATATTAAAAATCTATGCTATGCAGAATAGATTATGTCATGTTTTTTCATAGTGACATGATAGGCATAATTGTGCATGTCATGTAAACATGCAATTCAGCATTGCATTGTATGACATAGTGCTTACATAGTTTTTATTAACATTTTCTATTGACTTTGGACTATTCACTATGGACTTTGTTATATTTTCTGCAGAATTTTGTTATACAAAAAGAAGAAATATTATACATTTTTTTTTTTTTTTTGAAGTACCTACTTAATAATTCTTTGTTATTTTACACATGGATTGTGAAACTTCAAAGGAAAAATGTAAACCTTTGTATTCTTTTAGGCTTAAATATTTTTCTCGGCCCTGGGTATTTTCTTTTTATTATTTATTAAATTTAATTGAAACAAAATTTACAAAAAAAAATGACTATCTTTTAAAATAATCTTGATCCAATAATGCTAATTGACATAAATGATACTGATGTAAACAGAAGCAATATTAAATTAAGTACTAATTAAAAATGGTAATATGTGAATTATGATTATATTGCTAAAAAAATCTTAAAAAAAAAAATCAAAATGTGTATTGTACTATTCTAAACCTTACAAACAAGAATTGAATAATGCTTTACTTTTATCACTGATCTTGAATTGATTCTGTTCTTTTTTCATTATATTTAAGATATTTGTTTACTGTTGACAGAGAACCCGTGGAAATTGACTTACAATTGCCTAAGCCAAATGAAGATCTTGTTGAAGTTGTTATACCTGTTGCAAAAGATGAACCAAAACTAAAGTTCAAAGAGAAAGTCGTTGGCCAGATAGAAAACAGTGACCCTTCTGAAGGAGTGACTTTTAAAAAACGAAAATTTGCTGGATCTTCTGCAAAAAGAAATGCCAGACAGAGGAATTTAGATGATGACTGACATTTATGAAGTATATCTATCTGTAAATAACTTGTAAATAAAATTTTATTTTAAAAATTGACAGTACTTTGTTAAACTCTTCAGGTAAAAGTTAAATTTTTGTATAAAATATTACATACATCAGTGAATATATTTTTTTTAATTTTAAAATTATAGCCCAAATTTACATTAAAAATTGTTTTTTGAGCAGACCTTTTAACACAGTTTACAAAAAGAAAAAAAAAACATTGATGAATAAAAGGGAGTGACTGAAATTGTCGGAATAGTGCATATTCTATTGTCGTATGCAGTTAACATTCCATTATTATGAAATCTTAGAAATATTGAAAATTATTTGACTAACGTCTTGTAATTCCTTTCCTTTCTTTCTTTCCTTTTTTCCCCCCTTCTCTTACTTTTTTTCTATTATGATCTGACTTAACTGAATGCATTGTTTAAGAGAATTTTTAAAATTTTGAAATAATTATTCAAAACATAATTTTCTTTTTAAGGCTGTTAGATATTTGCTACCTTGATGTTATTCTTCTCCCCTTACCTAGAAATGTTAGTTCTGTATTTTATTTTACTTAGTTTCTGTTATAGTTATAAGATGTAATTTTCTGACTGATTTTTCATTCATTTCCTGATATGTTTATGTTTCCAATAATGATATTCCATTTTAGTATTTTTTGGAACTCAATTATTTGCAATCAGAAAATCAATTTGAATAAACCCGTGAAAACTATCTGGAGTGAATTTGAAAGTCAGCTGATTTCAAGATTTTAAAATAATAATAATAATTTAAAAATTAAATTGTTTAATGTAAAAATAAATAAATTTATATACAAATGAATATTTTTTTTAAAAACTTCTTCAAATGATTAGATTTTTAAACTAAATTTTTCATACTTTTCATCAGAGCATGGAAATGTAAAAGGATTCTTGCAAATTTATTTGTAATTTATTGTATATTAGAGCAGTTGTTTCAAAATTATTACAAATTTAGTATTTTCTAGTTTAGACTTGAACATTTTATATTAGAGTTACTGCCCTTGTTATATAAAAATTTTCTATTGCCAATTTTTCAATACTTTTTATTGGAACTAGAAATGATGTTGAATTTCACCGATCTTCCTATTTCTGGCTATTTTTGTTCATACCTATTTAGTGAACTCTGAATATTTTATGCTTATAGCATTTTGGGTAATTACTAACATTTCAACCAAAAAATTGGTATTGAATCCAATCTAATCCTTTTCTGCAGCCAGTAAAATATTGTCTATACTATTTTTAATTATATAAAACATCTGTTTAATTTTTATGAAAATTTTAAATGCAGCCTTTGATTATTAATTCTTTTTTATACGAATAATGTGTGTTTCTTCAAATAATTTGCAATTTAGTATGTAGTATTATCTCACATTTGGTTTAAAGGGTTGATTGGATTTAAAATCTCTCCCTCCTGCTCTTCTATATTAGCGTAAGTAGTTTCCTCTGATTATTTCTTTTTTCTAGTTTATGCTACTATTCCTTTAAAAAGATGGATAATATTGTATAGATGTTTCTGTATTCATAATTTTATGCATAATTAAGATAATTATATAACATTTAATGAATTCTATTTGTCATTAATATATAAAATAAAGTTTCAAAATTTAATCTTTTCTAGCCAAAAGTTGGTAAACATTTGAAATACTTTTTAAATTTAACCAGGTTTTTAAATAAGTCAAAAAATTCTGGATAATCTAAAAATAAATTATCCATTTAGCATTCATAAACTGCATGAGAATTGCATTTTTGGGTACTTCATTACTACTTTTGATTCAAGCCATTAAAGGGAGTTTTGTAAATATATCTCTATGCTTAAATGTCTTATTTTCTTGAAATTGATTTTGGATTTCATCTGTCTTTTTTTTTTTTTCTAATTTAAATGTTTTTAAAGGACTGGCTTTGATTAAGTTTTTATTACATTATCTCATATTTATCTAATCTAAAAAATACTAATAATTTCAAGATTTAACATTTTGTATCATAATTGCAATTTCTTTTCCATATACAAAAAAAAAAAAAAAATCATAGTGAATCAGGGATGAAATAATTTTAATTTTTCAATGAATGTATATAATACAGTGATCAAATGAATTGAATATTATACAGATAAATATACATCAGATTAATGTACAGGTATTGTTTTGATGTAAAAACTATTGTAAGGGGGTCTTGAAATGACAATATAAAATTTTTCATGTGAATTGCATTTTGCAACTCTGAAATTATTTACAGATGCTTCTTTTAAAGATTATACCATTCAAATTTATTTTACATCGATTTCAAGCATTATATAAATACCATTAATTTTTATAGATCAATGTTATCTTTTAACCTGTTAACTGGGTACGACAAAATATTTTGTCATACACAAACTACTACTGCAATGGGCAAGACAACATTTTGCATCATGGAAATTTGGCTTAATATTTTTAATTTTCTATTGTCTTTATTATGAAGTGAATTGAACAAAAGTTTATTCCCCAGTTAGCAGGTTAAACAGTAGTGTTTGATAATTTTAAATGATTCCCCCCCCCCCTCCCCTTGCTTTAGATGGATGATTTTGAGAAAAATCTCACACAGCATAAATGTCTTGTTGCAAAAAAAAAAAAAAAAAAAAGTTTTTTTTTTTTAAAGTATTTTATTCCCCTTTTTCATAAGCAGATTTCCAGATATCTGCTAAACATACTGAAGAATGAAATCTATAAAACAACACCAAAGGTAAGCATGTATGAGTAACGAACATCCACACGAATTCTCCAAAATATGCATTTAGTCCATAGTGTGATTCAACACTTTTTGCTTCAAAAGTGTTGATAATCCACGTGGCAAGATTGCACACAATGAGGAAGGTCACAACTTCTCTTCCTGGCTTTTTGTATCGAAGAGTTTGTGAGTTGCTGCATCTGCGAAGTCCATCTATAATGAATGGCGTCTGTAATATAACTTGTATGGGTATTAAAATAGACATCACTATTCTTATCGTACTGTGCTTCTGGTATTCAGAGAAAATCGTCATGATCGCCTGAATAAAATAGAATGGCAATGGCACGAAAAGAAGAACATCGTCCAGAAAGTGAATTGGATGCTTGTTGAAGTCCAGCTTCGAGAGCTGCCTTTGTGCAGCGAGAACACAAATTAAAGTAATGATTGTCAAAATTCCTTCTTGGAAGAAATGAATTGATATTCCTATTTGTTGATATTCTGTGGTACTCATTGCTACGAAAAATACAATGATCGATACAATCGCACTCAGGAGGATAAAAAGACCAGCAAAGAGTCCTTTGTTGGAAGCGTGGCAATCAGCACTTATAATTAGGTTGCTGTGAAAAGTCACTTCTTCAATGCCATCGTTATTTTGGATTTTGTGATGGAAATGGTGAGGATTTGCTCGGTGATGTTCTTTACCGATGTTATGCCAAACGATGAACCATACGCCGGCTAATAAAAGGTTGTATTCGATTGTAAATGGGTATAGGTAAGGTATGGCTTGAACGTTGTTGACGGATAGAACGGCAGTAAGTGCACATTTGCACTGGTTCTCGGTTAATTCTGCACACAGTGGATGATCTGTAAAGTAAATATGATTTTAAATAATTTATAAAGAATGTTACAAGTACTGCAAATTTCAAGTTATTTTTAATCGTTATTAAAAATAAGGGAGATAACTCTTTATAATAATCATTAATGGAAGTCCCGTGGCGTAGTAGTAGCGCTTCGTGCTCCCATCTCACAGGTCCGATGTTCGATCCTCGGACTGGGCAAGGTCGACTCAGCCTTTTATCCCTTCAGTGAGTAGAAAAGATGAGGACCAAGCATGTTTGGGAAGTAAACACTGGGGTTCCGCGTTAGGCCACCTAACCGGGCCATATGTCTTGCATCCCACGGTCAAGAAAGAAGATATGGGCAGTGTAGACCTTGGCCCACATGGGCTGTCGTGCCACTGAGTTTAGTTTAGTGCAATATTGCTAGTTTTTAAACAACTCACCTATTGCTCTTGGACAGTTTTTCATAAAGGGGTGATAACAAACAAGAGCAATTCATAAAAATACAAATTCTAATATTTTTAAAAATGTATAATAAGTGAATGAATTAAATCACATGTTTATATATATCTTTCTATATATAAATATATGTTTACAAAAAATGTGTCAATCCTCCACGATTTGTTATCTTATTCTTATTTCGGTGAAATAATTCAGCTGAAGCATGTGCAAAAGTATGGGAAACACTCCGCTTCAGGGCTTGAGACTGAAAAAAGGAAAGCGAAGTGTTGGATTGAACAATGTTAAGCTTTTTCTGAAACATAAATGCTGGCTGAATATTATGTGTGGAGAATATTTTCCATTTTAACAAATGTGTGTGGTGAATGTTCACTTCATTGCAGATATACTATTGGTTATTAGAAAGGTTGAATTTTCCCTAAAGTTCTAGTTTATGATCATTCTACTAATTATACATATGATAAGTCTGCTCTGTACTTTGTTTTGAATCCATTTAATAATGATGATAATACTGGGAATTTCCAATCAAAGTTTGATATTTGCTCCTATGATAATATTCTGAGGTTATTTGGATGGAATACTTTCAGAGGCTGGAAATTCCTCAAACATATTATAGGCAAATTCAAAGCAAAAAAAGTAACTATAATAAAAGTAAACTCAACTCACTTTGATTAAATTATTCAACTTTAATACCGGTTTTTGTCAATTGTGTTTTGATTCGATTATGAATTCATTATTAAACATATTTCAAACTGGTTTATTTTTTATTGATTTTAGTATTGCATGCATTGAGTGAAATGATTATATTTTATAAATAATTGTCCTCTGCTGTAATAGTTTATGTAATATCATTTATAAGAAAACATGTCGCTTAAAATATGGTTTTGAAATGATTGTTAGCAGGTAAGGTTGAAATATTATTAACTGTTTATGAATTATTTTCATATGCAAATACTTTACCTAATACTGAAGAGTGAGTTGCATTTTTCGTCAAGTGGGATTTTCTGCTTAATTTGTGATGGTAATCTTCCACTGCATCTTCAACGATGGTTCCAAACCAAAAGCATAAACATGTGGCCATGATGTGCATCAAAGCAAAACACGCAA
This sequence comes from Argiope bruennichi, assembly GCF_947563725.1. Lineage (NCBI taxonomy): Eukaryota > Metazoa > Arthropoda > Arachnida > Araneae > Araneidae > Argiope > Argiope bruennichi. Next base: position 66,949,241 of record NC_079153.1, on the reverse strand, counting down.
GCACTTTGTGGCGATTTATTACGATCTGAAAAGAAAAAAAGAAATATGAATTTAGAACTTTTTCACTTCTATTTATCTTTTTCTTATTATTTGACTTTTAGATTTAAATGAATAATCAAATGAATAAATAATTGAAAGAATATGATTTTCCTCTAAAGATTGCGAAAACAATTTATAATGTCATCTGTACCTATGAAGGAAAATATTGATATATGTACGTGTGTCAATGGCATCCAGACAAATCTATTCAATGTATAACCATTTAATTTGACGCACAAGTAATCGTAATACCTCTAAATCTTTTGTGCATTTCACGATTTTTTTCAAGTATCTGCATGCGATTTCTTTTCTTGTAATTAAGGGGAGTGGGACGTATGAGATAGTGCATCATCGAAGGAAACACGCATTTGTCATTCTAAAGAAATTCTTTTGGCACTTCTGTTGTAATTTATTGAATTTTGCGAAATTATAAATAAAAGTCACTTGTTGAAAAAATTTTAAGAATTAAAATTAAAATTTCTGCATTCGAAATTTCATTCCATTATCTTTTTCCAAAGTTTTTAAGGTCATTTTTCAAGCATTTATAATTTTAAATAAAAACGATCAGAATGGATTTTTTTTTTTACTCATTTTTAATGAATTGTTTATTTTACTGCTGATCTGCAGAAAGAAAATTTACGTCTTTATTGGTCTAGTAAGAATTATTCGCCTTTGATATTAGCTTGAATTAGGAAATCATGAATCAAAAAATTACTTTGCATTAAAATTTTTAAATTTCAATGCTACTTTTTTTTTTTTTAGCGCACTTTTATTTCGATTTTTATCATCTGTAGTCGCCAGACGATATTATGGAACAAGAAGAAAAATCGTGCAAAAAATCATTATTTTTTTATATTTCTATAATTTTATTTATTCTTTTTTTAATTCTATGTTTTGCTGGCGACCATCATGTTACTGCCATTACCTACTAGTCAAATATTAAAATTAACAGAATATTTATATAATCTCAGCACTTTCCTTTAGATTGCTGCGAAGTATATCCAAGTAAACCATATCGTTTATAATGCCATCTATAAAAATTAAATTTCCTACCTCGGATGAAGCCACGCAACCTCAAATCATGACGGAGTCATCATCATGTTTAACTGCAGGACGTAAATTTTGGATTCAAAGCAATATTAGGCTTTCACTGCCAAAAATGCTGAGATTTCTTTCATTACTAAATATAGCTTTCTTCTAAAGGTTATTGGTCTTCAATTGATGAGTTTTTGCAAACTGCAAATGCTTCTTCTGAATATGCAAGCTGATGAACAGTTTCTCTCTAACAATGCGAGTTTTATATCCAGCCTGTCTAATGACATTTCGCACACTTTCAGCACTTACACTTCTGCCTACGATTTGAAAAGTTTCTGCAACAAGTGGAATGAACCATATGGTAGCAGCAATCTAAAGGAAATTGATAGAAATTTGGGTTTAGAAATTCCATTTTCCAGCTGGACAACGACCCCAAACAGAATGCACGTAACCTTAAAATAGGGTGTATTTTTCATTGTAAGCAGCAGTTACACACACCACCACAGTACTCCGACATCAATGCCATTGAATATTCATGGGCCATATTCGAAAAAGTAGTTCAGAAACACAAAATCCATTTAAAACAAGTGTTGCAAGTAGAATGGAGTAAAATATCTCCAGATACCACTAGAAATTGATCGAATCGGTACCATGACGTTTAGAGGCCATTATAAGAGCCAAAAGACATGCAACTTAATAGTGATATTTTGTTTCTATGCGTGATATTGCAAAAATTTCATTGGTGTATTCTCAATTTCTTGAGGCAAAATTCTGAGATGTTTATTTAAAATTCTTCTGAAACTTTTCGTTGATTTTTCTTTATTTTTACTCTAAATTAAACAATTATGTGAAAAAATAAAAACATGTTTGCACTTCCCGTTATATTTATATTGAAAGTCGGATTTATCAAGTAAAAGTAAGGTGTACTCTCAATTTTTTGATCCACTGTGTATATTATATATATATATATAAAGCATGGAGTCAGGTCTCATAACATCACAGTACATTAAAAACGTAACTATCCAAGTAGTTTTCTAATGGCATGCTGCTTTTCATGGTAATGTAATTTCATTGTAAACTGCTCAGATAAAATGATAAATCTTTCTTCCTTATCTTCCAACCACAGAATAAAACTATGCTAATATATATTTGATGGAAATGGTTTGAATTTCATTGCAACAATGAAAACTGTAATTCAAATTTATACAAAAGAGAAGTTGTTAAAATTCAGTAAAAAATGTTACTGCAAAAATTAAACTGTTATCATTAAAAAATAATTAAAATCGTGTAAAATTCTGCTTTATTCAATAGAAATTTCAAGAGTTATCGCGGAAAACGATAACGCCAACATATCTCTCAATTTTTTTATCAAATGAAATTCTAATTAAAATAATTTTTTTTAAGAATACTTCCGTGATGCACATTCGCGCCTTTCAAAGTTTATTTATATCAAATTTGGTAACTTTAGGTCAAACGGTCTGAACTGTACACCGCCATTGTTAGTATTAACTATATGACCTTGGCTAGTATAAGAATTCCAGTGCCTCAAAACCCGGGGTAATTTTTCGTGCATGATAATAAAATGTAAGTGGCAAGTGGCGAATTACCTTTAACCTCTATATTTCAAAACCATAATCAAGGTTTTATAGACTGGGGCAATTTAGACCGAATCTGAGCTCAGAGGACCAAGATAGTTATTCAGATACATGTAACAGACCTAAGATTCTATTTTCTTAGGAAAGAAATTACTTCATGCTTTAATTAAATAATAAGTTTTCTATAAAGCATACTTACATTTGAATATTTAAATACTATGAATAATTGATAAAAGGAGTAAAGTGGTCTGATTATTCTTGCGAGGAGTGTCGGTAGTTCTCCGCAATTCAACAGAGATCTTTCCTCTGATGTAAAATCGACAATTTGCTGCCCCAGCTGCAAGCCTTCATTTATCAGGTGACCGAAACAAAAAGCTATGAAGAAAAATGAAGAAGTCATTTTAGAATAATTTCCAATCCATGGATATGAATATCAATGAGAATATTATTTTAACATCTAAAATTCTGACTCATAATCTCAAGTAGTTTGTTTGAAGTTGACGAAAATTAATGTAATATACAGGCAAAAAAAAATTTAACACATCTTTTTTTTCTTTCATGTGCTTGAACATTTGTAAGCAAAATAATTGATAAAATAATATTTGCTTTAAAAGATTTTATTAAAATTTTTATTCAATTAAAATTATTATTAAGTAATGAACTATTTCTTTCATTAATTTCCACTTTTGAATATCGGCAAGATAGATCTTACGCAATGCAATATGGGCCATGATATCTCCCCCTCCCCCCTCCTAATTAAGAGTAGTGAATAGAACAAATTCGAAAAATTCGGTAGTATGAAAAAATATTATTTTGATGTTTGCTCGTGTAAACTAGAAAAAATATTTTCTTTAGTATGTTTATATAAATACTATGCCACTTAATTGTAAATATATTATTTATTATTAAATCATTGCAATATGCAAGCGCTTAAGGAATATAACATTTTTATGTCTTTTAAACGTTGATCGACTGAAAAGCGACAAAGAATTGGCAAATACCTTGTAGATAATGCTAGATTATATTTAGCCCTTATATAGCAGTGGTAAAAAGCTATTAAATGTGCAATAAATTGTGGGAATTCCATAAACTAAAGTATTAGCATATTACTAAAATAGTGATTTTTTTTCCCTAAATTTTATTGTTGAATTAGGAAGAGCTATCAAAATTTATATAAAAAATATCGTTTTCATTCAATAATAAGTATCCACGGTCTTTCAGTTCCATCGAAATTTCTTTAACAGTTAAATAATTGCTGGATTACACCTTATATTTTCTTAAAATTGTCATTCTTAGGCAAATATGTAAGAAAATAGTCTCTTATTTACAAATCGATGTAATATAAAAAAAAAAAAGTCAACTTCGACTTTCCATTTGGATGCTGTTGCTTTTTCTCCTTATTTGGAAGGGCAAAGTAAAGAAAATCCAGATGTCATATAAGTAGAAAGTAAATATTATATATATATATATATGTTAACCGTTTATGTGGTGCAAAAATTTTGAGAGGAGGTACCACTTCAGGTGTTGCCTTTGCCCCTCTAATTTCGGTTCAAAATGATGATTTCAGAACCAAATTAATCCTTGTATAGTTTCAAAATGGGATGGCGATATAATTAAATTAAAATAGAATAAGAGAGTTAAACTAGCGATTGCAAAATCAGAGCTATTTTCACATAAGTTTCTCGAGAAGGGTCGATTTTTTTAAAGAATAATTTTGAAAAACATTTGCTCCAGTTTGTCCGCAAAGAAAGTTGTTATGAACAGCAAGAGAGGAGAGAGAGAGTTTATTTTGTTGGTACAGTCAAAAAATGTTTAATCTTTGAATTTTATGCCTTCAATTAAAACTGATTCCATTAGTGTTTTCAGTGCCTAGATATGTCAGCAAAAGATATTGAGGAATATTCACAAATAAACTCACCGGCCATTCCTGCCTTAAGGTAAAAGCTTCCACTGTGTCTGCCAGTGAGAAATCGGTATGGTGGTATTTCGTTGCCGATGAAAGTGATGGCATAATTGAAGTCTGTACAAGTGCTGATTCGATCAATCTGATCAGGTGTTCCCATCATTCGTTTCAAAGCTTTCTTCTTATAACGATGTAGGTCAATGTGGAAGAAGCCTAACCATAGCATGCCCATGAGGGATATACATGTGCTAAAAATCTAAAAGAAAAAAAATCAAAAAGTTGCAAATGGTAGGCATATTTATATCAGATAATTAGACATAGTTATGTAATCGGGAAATATTTAAATGAGACACTGTGTCACAAACTACGATTAGTCATTGAAAATTGTGAACATATTTTCTTTTCAATGATGTACTGTGCAGCACTATATAGCTTACACAACACAGGAGTGTTCTGGAAAAGGAATGATGTTGTTGTTGATGGAATTCGAAATAACATTGTAAATGCACAGTTTACCAGAATGTATAAATGAGTTCCAAAATAGACTTGTGATGTTAAGTTGTGATCCAATGATAAAAATCAGTTTGCAAAATAATTCAAATTGACCAATATGTATTAAGAGTATTACCCATATTAAGAGTTCCTACTTGGGGGGGGGGTATAAATATAAAAGCAATCAAACTTTTCCCACGTCGGTAACTGCAGATTTCATTTAATAATGTAACGTTCCAGATGTAATGATTTCTGTAAATCAGAGTGTTTTCCGCATATTTATGTAAGCAGCTAATGCTTGACATTTGTTATTGTTTGCTGAAACATTTATGTGCACACATCATGAATAGAAACTTCTTTCAGTTGGCTGTTCATTATAAAACAGGTGAGCAATAATTCTAGGAAATAAGAGAATGAAGACTTTCAAAATTTTCTTAGTATATAGGATGTATTTGAAGTGGGAACTTTCTTTTAATGCGACATTTTTCTTTTCAATAAAAAGCTTTATTTATCTCACCATTTGTATACATTTTTACTAGATTTCTTACCAATTTTAGTTATATTTGTATGTTAACAGGATATCTCAAAAAATATATTGTTAAATCGATAATTCTTAGCCAGTAATTCTTAAATCAAAACTGTTGAAACAAACAAACAAAAAAAAAACGAAATTTTGAACTGTATTTATGAATAAAAAGGCAAAATTTTCATAACACATGCTTTATTACACTATTCTGGAAAATTACACAAAAATGTCTTGTGTTTACAAGAACCTTCTAACATGCCAATCAGCACAACATAAAAAAGAAAAAATCGTTTGGCCTTATTGGGACGCGAGAAATAACTTGACTTATGCATGCGAAATCATATATTGATATAATAAATTATTTGATAAATTATTTTTTGACAAGGAGTAAAAAAAAAAAAAGTATATTCAAAGATGAAAGAAGTGTGCCACATGCGGCCTTTTAGATTAAAATAATAAGCTAACTCCCGTTGAAATGGATATTAATATATAAATAATAATATTATAAATTTTTGGTATTTTGGTGTGGGCAGTTAGATGAAGACTCTGCAAATGCTCATTTAAAACTTTAATTATTTATCATTAAATAATGAAAGTGCAAAAAAATTCTTACCTCGCTAACATATCTTGTTTCTGCGCTTTGATGGGTTATGTAAATGATACCTCCCATCACTGTGAGAAGCATTCCGTAGATGACACTGTAGATGGTAGTTAGATTCTTTCTGCAAAAATTACAATTTGAATGATAAATTTGATGAAAATTAACTATAACGTCATAATTTAAATAACAGAGGAACTTTCAGAAATAAATGGCATTATTGATGGGGGAAGGAGTCGGAATTGAGCTGATAAGCAGATAATAATTTCACACAAACATGTATTTATATCTAAATCTTGAAATCGTTAGATAATAAAATATGAACAATGGGATAATCCATATTTCGCGGTTATTACTTTATATTTCATTTTTGATCTAACATTTCAATAGTTCGTACTATAATTCAATACATAAAAAACGTATTGTAGCGGTTACATTCCTCTACTACCTTTTCTTTTGATACAACAGATGGCGTTACCTTATTAACTTCAAGGTATATTTCCCACGATACTTCTTAGGGGTCGTTATTAAATTGTATTCTGAGTGTCGTGTTTTTTTCGTGTTCGTGTTTGTTTTGTTTTGTGAAATGTGGAACTTAGAAAACAATTATATTAAAACTAAGCAATATTAATATGAAATAGGTTTAAAAATTATTATGAATTTTTAGAATCAATGCATCACATTTATATAATCGCTTGTAACTTTGGTATTCTCAACCCGTTTCCACCACCGCTTGCTAGTTTATCTATTTTACAAATTTAAAATAATGGATATATTTTTCAAGGCAAAGATCACGCTGTTTCAAGAAAGTATCTTACACTTTACTATATATTTTTAGTAAAATAATAAGCATTGCCAGAACAGCGTTCCGCGGAGTTCTGGCTCCTCTACATTTCTGAAGCTCAACTGCAGAAATTTGGATTTGCTTGTAAAGAGTGGCTGTAATCTAGTTTCAAAACTCTTCAGAATTACTATGGAGTGAAATTTTAGCATAATTTCAAATAATTAAGAATATAAATATATTTTCGTACATTCTATTCAAAATTTCATTAGTGAAAGCAAAGGTAACTGGTAAAAGTTCATTAAAAGTAGTTTATATTAAATAATCTACTTGGTTAATTATAGAAGCAAATTATTCAATGAAAAGGGCAATATTTCAAAGACAATTTTTAGTTATTTTTTTAATCACTGAAAAACCAGTTGTTTTGCCAGTTGCCTAAAGGCGGAGTGGATAAGTTTTAACAACTGCTTCTTTTACATTTTTTTTCTTTTTGTTAAAAAAATAAGTTAAATGTGATCAGTACGACGTTGGTTTTGATTTAAACAATAGATTTTCCCTTAGCTTTCCAAATATTCATTTAGAACATGAAATGCGCATGCTAACAGGTGTTTGTTATGAGGAACTATTACCTGGAAAAGAATAGTTTGTGGAATGCAAAAAAATTCGATAGCTTTCAATATATTAAATAAATTATCTATATAAGTCTATTCTGATTCATATTTACATTTATCTATTTTTCAAGGCAAAGATCACGCTATCTATTTTTAAAGGCAAAGATGTGTCTGTTATGTGAATAAATAACGTTTCATAGCATCTAAATTATTTCTATTCAAAGATATTTTACATTTTTATTGTAATATTATATCTGAAACCAACCACTGCATGATGTATTTGTTTTAAAAAATTTAGAAAGATAGTGAGGCAATTATTTTATGAATTTTGAATTGGAAAAATTTTTTTAAATCCGAAATTTTGAATGCGTTATAATCGCAATCACTTAATGAAGAAAAATTATCTTAAAACGCTATCACTATATGTTTATAATTTTTTTTCTTTATTTAAGCAATACCATGCTCTAAAAGTTTGAATTTCAGATTTCAAAACCATTTAAATTTTTATGTATTTAAATTACTTATCTCTAGTGTAGATATATTTTACTGATAGCTATTAGTTTTTATCAGGACTTTTTTGTATTACATTATGTATCTTGTTATGTATTTCTTAGTTTCTAAATAATAATAATAATAATAGAGACAGCAAAGGAAAAAAAATTCTTTCTTAAACAATAAAATGTAAGACAAATAAATAATAAATTTGAGAACATCGCTCCTCTTAATAAAATTAGTAGTATTTCACACCGAACTTTTATTTCTTGATTGCTATATTGCTATAGATTGGCATGCTTTGAAAATTAGAGGTCGATTGATTCGGGACTGAATGATTTTTTATGGTACTAGAATTGCAGACGTCAACAAAAAAACGGGGCACCTTTGGATTCCACTTGTAAAAATTCGTAATTTTTTTTCTATTTATTGTCGAATCTCCATAAAATTGGGGTCGATGGAAATGGCTCGAGTGCATAGGTTTATTCCAACCGACAAACTGTTATCAGTTTCGTTAATACTGACTTAATTAACTCGGTTAACATGGTTAATTAATATGGGTAATTAAATACTATTTCGGAAATTTTACCATTACCGAAATCGAGATTAGCTGAATCGATTTATCAGCTTATAATTAACTTCTAAAATTTTATGAAAAATCTGATGATAATTTCGAAAGTTATAGGATTTTGAAAAATGACGCTTCTCATTGTTAAATAAATTGTATGAATTTTCGGCAATATCTTTTTCAAAACATTTTTTCTCTCACTAAAAGAAAATTATAATTTTTCATTAAATCACGAAATAAATGCATAAATAACATACATTTAATATTTTTTATGAATTTTTAATCATGATGGTGAAAAGAATAGAATATAATAACGTAGTAAAACTTTTACATGGCTAGAAAGATGACATGCTAAAAAGTCTAAATACAAAAAATTGTGCTTATGTCTCAAATAGCTTTTGAAATATAGACAGTCGATTTGCAACACCCACTTTTTATCGGACCGCATATTAAATTTATTTGTATTTATAGACTTCAACTGCAATTATAATATGGCAGTTAAATAAATAATAATTTTATTTTCAGATCAGATGATTTTAATTTAATATGAATTTTATTTTCTTTTTCTCTTTCACTCCGAAAATATAAAATTTGACTGCAGGACAGATTAGCTGTAGGAATGTTTCATTTTTTTCTATTTATCGGCGTTATTAAAGAACTGAAAGTTACTTAATATGGTCCTCTGTGTGTTGTCTCTTTTTGGGCGGAATTTTCAGAAAACAAAAGTAAGTATATCTCAAGAACTACTATAAATTTTGGAACAAAATTTAATACACGAACGGAAAATACCTTGCTGAATCGAATTATTAAAAAATCTTGATTTCCGTAATGGCAAAATTTCGACATAGTAGTTTATTAACCATGTTAATTAACTCGGTTAATAAATTTGTTGATTGGAATTGTCCCATCAAACAATTTCCATCGACAATATTTTGTGAAGGTTCGACAATAAGTAAAAAAGTTAGAGATTTGTCCTATTTGTTTTTGGTCAAAATAGAAGAAATTCGCGACGATAAGTAATACATTTCACGCTGTACCAACATAAATTGGCATATTAGTTTACAATGGTGCAGCATAAAACTTCGATTAGTAGTATTGTTCAAGATACTTCTTTATTGTTTGTCCACATTTCAAAATTACGTAGTTCATTTCAAGTAATTCACTTGCAATTTTGAAAAGGACTTTAATCATGTAACTTTAAAAAATTAATAATTTTAATACATTGCATGTGTAATCATTTCATATAATGTTTGATTATAGAAGGAAAAAAATTACAAAATTTTTTCTTAACATTTTACATATACCATCATAATGACTGTTAATAAAGCAATTAATTACGAGTTACTTTATTAATAGTATTTAGTGATCACCTTATATGATTTTGAATCTAACTGTGACAACTTAAAGCCAGAATATAAGAGATCCCCAAAAGGAAAATTTACAACACACGCTTATCTACCCGATTGGAAATTCCGCTTATCTGGATGAAAACATGGGCAAATAAGTGTGGATTTAGTAGGTGATTGATTTAAAAAGAAAAAAAAATGGACTTATATTTATTATCTTTAAGTGCTTAATGATGAAATATGTTGAGTTCGTGTCGTCTTATTTTTGTGAAATATTTTTTTATTTTAGAATAAAATAATTAAATGATAAAGAAGATTCATTATTGGAAAAAAGAACACGCAGAAACCTAACTGCATATTTGGCACACTAACCGTGAGTTTCTGAATCAATAAATCAGAACAACTGTCAAATCTGACTAATTCAAATTAACAAGCTATTAATTACGAATTTATTATCTATTGAATGTTCTAAAACGGCGAAATACATTTCAAAAAAACACTGTGCTTACCTCATTATTTTATTTTTTTCTCTGCTTGACATCTCGATAGATGTGTCAATGCTGTTAGGTGTTGAAGCTCTTTTCTTGGACACAGAGCATGTGTCAATGTCAACCATACTTGAGGCAAATGCTGCTAAGGGCACTTCTCTGGACACGCTTTCGATGTCTTTAAATTTCGCTTTTCTGCTTTGAGGTGTGTTTGACCTTGAAGTGGAAATTTGGCGAAAAGTGAAGCTAGCTCCGCTATCAGTACTGTCTGCACCATTACTGTAGGACAGTTCTTTTGCACTGTCGGTGCTGTCACTACTGCTATTGCTGCTTGAACTGTCGCTTCGAGGGGGAATGTTTGGCTGCATATCCTGCTGCATCTGTTAAAATAATTTGAGGAATGTCAAATAATGGCAGAAAATGTTGGGTGATCTAACCTATCAACAAAAAATGCCCAGCAATATCGTTAATGCATATTCGTGATATAACACAACATTCAACATATCGGACAACATTATAGAGATATACAGTGTCTTCTTGTGCTGGCAGGGTAGGTATAATTGTAAGGGGTATAAGTATTAAAGGCAGTGGCGTAATTGTATTTTGGAAGGTAATATCGGAATCTAATGGTCCTAGGAAGTCCCGATCCATGGATCATAGTTGCATTGACAACAATGCTGTTACTTTCTTTTTTTAAAAGACTTGAAATTAAGTAAGTATTAAAATAAAATGCAAATAAATATTTAATTAGTTCCCTAGTACTTCTAAAGTACAGAAATCCTTTAAAAGCAACTGAAGGTAGTATACACAGTAAAGAAAGATCTGGAAAAAAAATGAAATATTTTCATAATGAGTAACAATGGTGATTTAAATTCTTAAAAGGCTCCATTCAAGCATTTTCCACTGCCGTCAAAGTGTCTAGTTATACCCCTAATTAAAAGCTTACCGATTCAGTAGTATAGAGAGAGGTAGGAAAAAGAAGGACGGATATATTTGCAGTGTATCAGTCTTTAAGATGTCCTGTAAACATATTTTTGAGTTATTTAAATGAATTGAAAGTAGAAGAAAAGAGTAAAATTGAAGATGGTGCAAAAATTAATTTTAAGTTTCTAGAGCCATTAATTCTTTCTAACCAAAGTATTTAGTAAAATGACAAAGTTAGGTTAATGAGACTTATTTATCTAGCTCTACTTGTGTGAAAAAACAGTAAATATGCATATAATTTCCCACTTTTTCTTTTTTTTTTTTCTTTTCTTTTTTTGCAATGAAATTTGATATTGGGATAAATTAAGAGACTACGAAAAATGCTAAAGGATATAACATAAAAGAAAAATAAGTGATCAGAATAATGAAAACACCACGACAAAATACATTATTATTATTATTAAGGCGTAGGGGCACCTTTTCATGTAATACAATTTAGATTCGCTTTATTTCTCTTTGTAGCTAATATCTGATTTTTTAACATTCCAGATATTGTATTTTTGGGGGAAATTTAGCAATTTGTAATTAACGAATGCATTCATAAAATTTTCAAAAAATTTCATATTCACTATTTTTATTTCTTTTTTAAAAAATAAAGGTTTTTTTTTGAACAAAAAAAAGTCGTTTTTTATTTGCTTTCTTTCTCAAATTAATTGACACCCTAATGAATTATCTGCTTACCTGTTGCGTTTTCTTTTATATCAGAATTGAGTTATATATTTACTGAGCTTATAAATTGAAATTATGGAAATAATTATTAACTTTTACAAAACAAGCATAGTATATCACTAATCTTTAAATATACAAATCATAGGCTTGTATGATTATATTCATTACTTAAATTTCCTACAAAAAATAAATAGAAGTCAATTAGAATTAATAATTTTATTTTTAATTAGAACTTTTCCTCCTTGCTTCAAAATTCTATGCAAAAACACTAAATGACTTTTTTTATCCCAGCAGAAAGAATGGGAAAACTGCTGTTCGTTTGTATGTTTTTTTCAATTGTAAGAAGAATCCTTCAAATCAGGGTTTAAAAAGGAATTACAAACAATCCTAAGTGGTTTAAGTATTTTTTTCATTATCTTTTTCTTAGAAACTTTTATCTGGCTTTAAATTATATTTTTAAAATGATTCAAAAAATAAATTATACTCTATTTTACTATTATTATAATAGCTTTAATTATAAAAAAATGATGCTATTTATATGATTAAACCTATGCGAAGACTGACTTTAGCTTCGATTTTAGGTGGAAAATTAAAACTTTACACTCGGGTGGCGTCTTTCGCTCTCCATTCGAGACGGTGCATCATTTTGACGTTTCATTTATTTTTTTAATTTTGATTGTTAAAAACGCCTACAAAAACAGGTAAAAAATATGTAGATTAATTTTTCAGGGAAATTCAACTTTTAGATTTATATATTTATTTTTCGGAACAATAAACAAGCCCTTGTATTAGGTGAATAATTTTGCATCGAATAACTTTTCCGAGGGCAAAAATTTAAATCATGTGGGTATAAATTCTGATAGAGAATAAAATGATATTAAATTTTTAATTGCATAACAACTAGTGTTCCCTGATATGACAATACTGAATCATATTTTGCAATTCTCACATAATTTTTTATCAACAATTCGATTAGTAATAAGTTGTTTTTTCAGTAAACTATATAGATTTTGGATAAAATTTAGTCTAAAAGGTGAATTTTCTATACATTTTGACATTTTGGTATTTGATAAGCCAGCTTAGAACTCTAATAAGGTTTTTTTTATGTTGTCTTTTTTTCTTAATCTCTAAGCTTCGTAGGCAAAAATTATGAAGGAAATAATTTTATCTTAAAAAAAATCCATTGAGATTAGCTGAGCAACAATTTAAATCTATTTTTTTTTAGTTTATGGTTTATTCGTGTTTATTTATTTAAATATTTTCCAATACAGGTACAATACATCTTTTAACCGATAAAATTATGATATCGACATTTTTTTTTTCTATTTGATAAAGAGGTTACAAGAAATCCTGCTTTAAAATGGAAAAAAAAAATGTTCGTCGTACGCAAATACATTTTTCTTAGGAACGAAATAAATATCTTATTTATATGAGATTGCTTATTTGCTGTTTCTTAAAAATATCTATTAGTTATTAAATATTCATTTATCAACAGGCACTACATTAGATTCGTATTAAATATAAAAATATAATAATAAGAAAAATACTTCCGTTTTCTTTAACTCACAAATAAGAAATAAATTTAAAAAATTAGAATACATATGACTTAAACAAAGACAGTATTATTCCTACTGTCCATTACAGTATTATACTATAGTTATTTCTTTAAGTATTAAATAAATTCTTGAAGACTCTTGGTTACAAAATATGAAAAGGAGCAGAAATTCTATAATATTTTATATTTTAACTTTTTTATCGTAAAAATACAGATTAAGAATTTTTCATCATTTTAAAGGAAATAAATAGCCTTTTTAGCGTCATATACAATGCAATTTTTAAAGGTTCTTCATGCTAGCTTTCGTTAAATTATGGTGAGATGTATATGCATAAATTATTTGAATTCCAAATTAATTCACGGCTTGTTTCTTCAAAGACTATTCGACATCATTTATTTTTATTCCAATTTTCGGAAGTAATTATCATTGGACAAGGTGAAAAAAACTTAATTTATGTAAACAATTAAAAATGTCACTCTCTATGTGACGATTATTAATTTAATATGCACTAATCCATTAAATACGAATTTGGAAATAAATCAATACAAATATTTGCTGATAAATGAAACTTTCACACATTCATATAAATGATGATGAATCGTTTCTGAAGAAACAAGTCAAAAATCAATTTGAATCATGGCAATGACTAACTGGCAGATTCTCGACTTTGGGATTCGAAACTAGATTAATCAAACATTCGCTTCTAAGTTGTTAAAATTTACTATTAGTGTTATGTGAAGATCTGCCAGGAATGTGTGTATTATGTTAAACTTTTATTTGGGAGCCAAGCATTCTATGTTGGATTTTTAAAGAAATTAGAAGACTGGTTGTCTTTTTCACCATCTGACAACTATTTTATGTTAGTAGCCTGTTCCAGTAGACAATAATATGGCTTCGGAGAAAGATGTTAATAAATTCAAATCAAACTTGCATAGTACAAATTTCATAGGAATAATTTGACTAGAATATCCTTAACAATTTGCTTAGAAAATGAAAATTCTACAACAAAACTTCAATAATATTATTAGTATTTCATCGATTTAAAAAAATTAACAATAGAAATTTGATACATTTTTAAAACAAACTTTAATTACAAAAAATAATTAATATTATGCTCAGAAAATGAAAAAAAAAAAAAACTTACTTCTTTTGTCAGACCGTCATTGTAAAGCATTTTTAGATGCGAAATATCAATTAATATCATTTTCAAATAAAGTTTTCAAATGAAACTCTATTTTACTGAGCAAAATTCTTATGTTTACATCTTCAGAGCTTAAATGGCAAAATATGGCCACACATGCTGAAAGCTCTTAAAGGTATTCGCGTACTAAAAACGATATAAATTCTAAAACGACTATACTGTGTCGTGAAAATTTTCCAATAATTAAAAGAATAGGTGACATCTCCCTGCGCTGAAACCACGAATAAAAAGAATATATGATGTGCGTTCGTATTCCCATAGCAACGAAATCCTTTTTTTTTTTTTCCTTCCATTCGTGAGCGGAAATATTTATTTCTTTTTTTACAGAATGTTTCTGAGGTTTCTTAGCGTCGATTTTCCACGTTTTTATTGTTATTCAACTTCCTCTAGGACATTATAAAACTGGCTGAATCAAGCAAGTGTTGCAATATCGAGGAGTTTCTGAGTTGTAATGTTAGTCGATATTAATGAAATTTCTTGCGGTACTTTTCAATATTTTATTTCGTTCTTGGGCTTTTTTCGGATTTCAACTCATTCTTCAGGTTTTGAGTAATACTATGTACATGTATTTACAGATATTTTGTATTCTCATTTTGTAGAATATGCATTTTAGAATTATATGCATGCAGTATTTTTAACCATATTGTTCAATTTCTAGTAAGAACAACACTTCAAATAAATGAATAAATAATTGGGCCTTTATATTTGTTTAAATAGTTCTCTTTTTCGCTTACTTTTAAAATTCAGCAATTGTTTGTTAACGAGATCTTTTGAGAATGAGATAAATTAGAATATCTAGTGATTTTTTTTTCTTATCTTTTACAAATGAAAATCATGAATCGGCTGCAACACTTTTTCTAAAGCAAATATCGAATAAAAGAACGTAATTATGTAATCTGTAATTTTATGAATTTCTATCTGACTGTTGAAAACTGTATTCATTATTATTTCTCTGTGTAAAACAAACCTATAGAAATTCAATGCATGTAATCTGCTTATAAATAATAATAAGATTTGTAGGAGTACAACTTTAGAATTTCTTTTTGATAATCTTGTGGCAAAAATTTCAGATGGATATGAAAATTTATAAATTAGAAAATCTAGTGATTTCTTCTTTTCTTGCAAATGAAAATAATAAATCGGCACCAATACTTTTTTTTCGAACGATTATGGTATAAAGGAATGCAATTACCCAAACGATAACTTTATGGCTTATAAATTCCTATTGAAAATTACATTTCATCATTAGTTTACTACGTAAAACAAACCTGCAGAAATTCAATGCATATAATTTGCTTATCAATAATAATAAATTTTGTGGGAATGCATCCTTAGAATTTCTTTCCGATAATGTTTCAACGATTTCATCTGAATATTAAAAATTCTGTTTTTAGATTTTTCAAATGTATCAGGTAATATTTACATTATTATGTAATAAATGCAAACGATTTTGTTTTTACAAATCGTTTGGTTTTGTAAAAATAAATGCAAATTCGGTTACTTATACTAATTCAAATTATTTATAAGAATTCTAAAAATTCACCAATATTATATCAGCATTTTTTTACCATTTTTAAATCAAGCAGTAAACTGTGTTATTTAAGTACATAAATAATGTAAATTAGATTTCCTCTTATGTCGATATTAAAAGTTGTACTAAAAATTTAATATACATTAACCTGAAAATTATTTCATAGAATTAATTTATAACCTCAAATTCGACAAAAAAAATTTGGTTAAGTTTCTACGTGTCGAATAACTTTGTGTAACACTGCTAATAAAAAAAAATTCAAATGTTATTTGAAAATTTTTCAATTCAATTATGGAATAGTTTATTCATTTGCTATTAAAAAACAAGAAACATCGCGATTTTTCTTATCAGATTTTATAATTACTGGTTATTAAATGTTCAGAATGCACAAGCTTTATATTTAGCACTTTATCATTTGTAAAGAAGTTAATAGATTTTCTGATGATACTATTTAAGTATTGATAGCCTGAAGTATGATTTTTGTGAATCCATATTTCTACAATGATTTTAAAATAATTTCTCGACAAACTATTTAATGTTTTATTTTCGCATTCATTATTACTGAATAGAAAGTACTTTTTTTTTTTTCAAAACTTACTATCCTTCATGTACAATTCAATGATTCAACATGAACAATTTCAATTACTAAAAAAAAGCATAAAATTAAACCAAGGCCATTAAGAATTTCAAGTGCATACCTGTATTTCTTTTTCATATAAATGCTCATGAAATTAAATAAAAATAAGCTGCTGTCACGGTGCTTGTTTCAAACGCAGATGTAAGCTAATCTAACTGATCGAAACACATTCATATTAAATCGAAGATTTCACCTGCTACTTTAGCAGACGGTATTGTGTTTATATGTTTAAAAAACAAAAGTGATTCACAGATTGTTGCCAGAAACCATTGTGCGACGTGAGTTCTGGCCATTCTATTAACATGCATTTTCATCAATTTGAGGGGTTTCTCTTTTTATTCAATTAATGCGTAGTAGTATTTTTAAATTTTTGTCAGAGTGTGAGACAGTTTCTTTTTGAAATAATTATAATGATGAAAGTAATAATATAAAATGCAGAAGATATTCATGAAGATTGTTGGTGCTTATAAACCATTTTCAACAAGAGCGAATGAATAAATATTATAAACATATTTAAAATGCGAATTTCGTAAAATAAAAAGTAAAGATGATTATTTTTGACTATTAACCAGATTCTATATAAATTATTTTGAAATACAGATCTATTTGTATTAAATTATTATTATAAAACTAAATATTAAAGAAGTTAATAATCATGCGGATATTTCTAAAAAGTTTTCTTTTAACCTCATAAGTTTGTGAAAATTTATAACTATTACTTTAGTAAAGTTAAAGTTATAAATTTAGTAACTTTACTTTTTTACTTATTATAATAAATTATTTTATTTTCATCATATGTAGCATTTAACTTCTTATGTTAAACGATTTTAAACTAACGATATCGAAGACTGATTTCTGTGATAAGTTAACAGTTTAATCTTCTGAGTAATGCAAACACTATATCAGTTGATTAAATATTAATATAAGGCTCAAATATAGCATATATGTCAATATTAGCATCAATTGTAAAAAATAATCCCTTTTTTAAAAAAAAATGTATTTAGAACAAAATAAATTATTTCTCATAAAAAAATCAACTTCTGAAGACATTCTATTTGCGTAACGGCATTTTACTTTCAAGCTTTAAATGATGTTTCTAAATTTTCTATAAGAGATAAATGTATTTTTTAAAATTAAGTTTCTGTCAAGAGCTGTACAAGCTGTATAAATATTTTTGTACATCTCCTATAAATAAAAAGCCATTTTCCGCACGTAGTTTTTTTTTTTTTCAGAAACAAAATTATTACCCGAATTATGATGGGGAAAGTGCAATTTGAATGGAAAGAAATGCTTATTTTTATTTTTGAGTCAGAATTTTTATAATTCATTAAACAATATCTACATCTTGAATATTGTAATGTATTGTAATAATAAATTTGAAATATTTTGTATAGAACAAATCAAATATTTCGAAATAGTTTAATAGAAGTTTAATTTTATAATAATAGTTTAATAGAAATAGTTTTATATTTCGACATAATTTGTAGAGAATCCGGTTAAAAAATTGTGGTTAAATTCACCTTACAGTTACTAAGTAGTAAGAATGCTAATTTTAGCTATGTTTTGTTTTTCTAAAATTTCTTTTCAAATATTTATTATTTCTACTGATATTTTTTTATTAATTTTTTCTTTCTATAATTCTTGATGAATATCAGAATTTTAAATTAAAAAAATTGCTATAAGTTATAATTTTTTCTTTATATCTGCATGGCATCTTATGTTCAGTTTTAATTTAAATAATTTTTTCCGAACATTCTAACTATATCTTCCCTAAAAGGAATTTATTATTTTATTTTTTATTTATTCTTTATCCAGTGTTTTTAGTCCCATCTCTTAATTTTTTTTTTCTAAATAAGATTTCCAAATTAAAAAAAAGATTATCCTTTTTAAAACATAACTCAGAAAACAAATCCACAAACAATCTCAATATAAAACTTACATTCCGAAAAATAAAGTCTTAGTTACCACTTAACTTATTTTTTTTTTATTTTTTTCTATTTATATATAAATTATTAATATTTTTGGAATTAAAAAAAATCAGCAATTAACTTATACACAAACTTAAAAAAAAGGAAAAATTAAAAATCGTCTTTTTCGTTGTTTGAAATGTTGCACGCTTTAATTTTAAGAGACACATCTGCAGTTTTAAAAACTGAAAATTAAAACGTTTAAAACTGCAGACAGTTTTTAGTTTGCGTTAGTTTTTAAAACTGCAGACACATCTGCAGTTTTAAAAACTGAAAATTAAAACTATAAATAACTAGTTTATATTACTTATTATTTGAATTTTCAATCTTATATATATATATATATATATATATTGCGAATCAAAAAG